>NC_092092.1:55199017-55289017 GCF_045679555.1 Salvelinus alpinus | reverse complement strand
CAAAGTTATTGAAAGTGGTGTAGGGGGTAAAACATATGACATAATTAAATCAATGTATACTGGCAATACGTGCAGCATTAAAATGTTAAGAAAATAACAGAATTCTTTAACCAGGGGCGGGGCCTTCGCCAAGGTTGCAATCTGAGCCCTGCACTCCTCAATATTTACATCAACGAATTGGCCACTATTCTAGAAAAATCCTCAGCCCCTGATGTTAGTCTCCACAATTTAGAGGTTAAATGCCTGCTCTTCGCAGATGACCTATGCCTGCTGTCATCCACAGCACATGGCCTACAGCAGAGCCTGGACCTGCTAGAGCAGTACTGCCAGACCTGGGCCCTGCAGTAAACCCCAAAAATACTAAAATAATGATTTTCCGGAGAAGATCCAGATCTCAGGGAATTAGACCAAAGTTCTCAATTGGTACAAAATATATAGAGTACTGCAAATACTACAATTACTTAGGTTTAAAAATAAGCTCAACTGGACACCTTAATGAGGTAGTGAACGAACTGAGAGAGAAGTACGCAGGGCATTCTACGCCATTAAAAAACAATTTCAAATTGTAATACCTATTCAAATTTGGCTAAAACTAATTGAATGTGTCATTGAACCAATTGCACTTCATGGCAGCGAGGTGTGGGGTCCACTTGCAAAACAAGATTTCATAAAATGGGACAAACACCCCATTGAAACCCTGCATGCAGAGTTCTGTAAGATTCTCCTACATGTCCAGAGGAAAACTACAAACAATGCATTCAGTGCAGAATTAGTCCAATATCCACTAATAATAAAAAGTTAAGTTGTGGAAAGATCTAGAATACAGTGACCCCCTCTCATATCATTACCAAGCCCTGCAATGCCAAAAGCTGAGCAAAGGAAAGAGTCCCCTCATCCAGCTGGTCCTGGGGCTGAGTTCACAAACTTGTTCTACTAACACACTGAAGCCTCAGGACCAGAACATCCAATCAATCAGAATGAACCAAATTACAACACAGTCAAAACAAAACTACATTGCCTATTGGGAAACACAAGCACAAGCACAAAGCAAAATGCAGTGCTGTTTGGCCCTAAATCGACAGTACACCGTGGCTAACTAATTGACCATGGTTACTGATCAAAACCTTGACAAAGTACAGGCTCAGTGAGCACAGCCTTGCCATTGAGAAGGAAAACCTGGCTCCCTGTAGAGAAAAGGCTGTGCAACCACTGCACAACAGCATAACCTGAGACGGAGCTGCATTTCCTGACAAAATGTCAGAAATATAAAACAATTAGAGTGTCATTTCCCCAAATTTGAAACACTTATATTCAAGGATTCAAAGACCTCTCTGATGAGAGTAGGCTACCCGTCCTGTTGGAGGACGCAGAGAGCTGTGGGTTGGCAGCGCACTACATTGCTGCCTGCCATAAGATGAGGGACAGTGTCTGACAGACCAATCACATGTCCTCTACGGTATGCTTATTGTTATTGTTCAATGTATGGTTATTTTAACCCTTGGTTATTGTTGTTACTGTTGTCCCGTTGACAATTTTGATTCTTATTATTTTCATATT
The DNA here is from genome assembly GCF_045679555.1 of Salvelinus alpinus. Taxonomy (NCBI): domain Eukaryota; kingdom Metazoa; phylum Chordata; class Actinopteri; order Salmoniformes; family Salmonidae; genus Salvelinus; species Salvelinus alpinus. Next base: position 55,287,460 of record NC_092092.1, on the reverse strand, counting down.
GTAAATATCCAAAGTAAGCTTTGGCAAAATGTACATTTTTACGTCATGCCAATAAAGCAAATTGAATTGAATTGAGAGACAGACAGATAGAAAGTCAGAGAGAGACAGAGAGACACACAGAGAGAGAGAGAGCGAGCAAGACAGAGAAAGACAGAGAAAGACAGAGACAGACAGAGACAGAGAGAGAGAAAGAGAGAAAGAGAGAGAGAAAGAAAGAGAGAGAGAGAGAGAAAGAGAGAGAGAGATAGACAGAGAGATAGACAGAGAGATAGACAGAGAGAGATAGACAGAGAGAGATAGACAGAGAGAGGTAGACAGAGAGAGATATACAGAGAGAGATATACAGAGAGAGATATACAGAGATATAGACAGAGATATAGACAGAGAGATATAGACAGAGAGAGAGAGAGAGAGAGAGAGAGAGAGAGAGAGAGAGACAGAGAGAGAGACAGAGAGAGAGATACAGAGAGAGAGACAGAGAGAGAGATACAGAGAGAGAGACAGAGAGAGAGAGAGAGAGACAGAGAGAGAGAGAGATACAGAGAGAGAGACAGAGAGAGACAGAGATTCTGACAGCACAACAGGTACTGCATAGCCACTATAGCACTTTAATGTTTCGAAAGAAACGTGTACCGAATTTTGGAAATATGATTCAACAGTCTGCACAACATAACATGTGAGATGCAATCCAATAAATCATTGTTAAATCACTGGGTTTATTTATTATCTAAAAAAACAACACTTCAATGACACTATCAAGCCTGAGAACAGAGAAGATTCATCCATAAACAACCACAGGCTCTTATCTTAATAAAAGCATGGCTCTGTCCTGCGTGTCTGTGAAGCCGGACTAGTTTGGATAGCTCCCTGTTTGAGTGTGGCTTCTTGTTGAAATGGTCTACGTTGTAAAAACAAATGTATGCCGTGGAAGAAACAGCATGATGAACGAGATCACGTTCTGGAATCGCCAAGCGATGAAATATTCTGACAGGCAGCAGTGGAGCCCTCCGATAAGCATGGATAGAATACACAAGTGGAGAGGCCTTATCTTGGTAAACTTGAACGGAGTTTGGAACACAAAAAAACGGCTTTATCTGAGAAGTTGAATCATTTTTTATGTATCGAACTGATCACTGCTAATGAGTTCAAATATATGCATGAGCATGTGTGAAATTGTTAATCATATTGCAAGAGTGGCTGTAACTATCCATTTTCATATAAGCTGATATTAAATCGCAATGTGTCAATAAAGTGTGTATGTTGGATAAGAAATGGAACAGAGATGGCAGATATGACACTAAGGTGGCTTATCATAAAACGAGAGCAGTTCTTAGGCCACCTCACTATTACATGTTCTCTCTCTCTCTCTCTCGCTCTCTGGCGGTTCTAGCGGTTCAGGCTTGTATGGCTCCCTGGGCGAACCCCCTTCCCCCCTAACCCTAGACATCTTTTAAGGAGCTGCATATCTTTATCTTTTGTGCGTTTCCCTTCTTCTTCTTTCCTCTTTTTCCTAAACTGATGGCTTAGACCTTTTCTTATCCATTTGTGTTGATTTGGCACTCGAGCATCAATACATTACCCATCCCCCAACACTGTCAACCAAGAGTCAAGACTACATTACCCATCCCCCAACACTGTCAACCAAGAGTCAAGACTACATTACCCATCCCCCAACACTGTCAACCAAGAGTCAAGACTACATTATCCATCCCCCAACACTGTCAACCAAGAGTCAAGACTACATTACCCATCCCCCAACACTGTCAACCAGGAGTCAAGACTAAACCAATTCTCCTTGGTGGTGTGCACACTGGTTTTATATTGTTCTTAACGATTTCGCACAAACAAGATTTTTTTTTACAATATGTCTGTGAAACTATATATTCACAGTATTATGAATGAATTGTGGATTATTTGGTAGCATTTAGTAGTGTGACTCATTTTACTAATTGCATTAGTACTGTACAAAGTTAGAAGTGCACTATTTGATAGATTCCCCCGCTCCCCCTACCTCGGGCTTCCAGTGGGGAGACCTGAGGTCAACCTACCCCTGCCCCCCCCATCCCGTACTTCTGAGTGGGAGACCTTCCCAGGCAGTAGCCTGCCTAGCTCACAAACTAGAATCAGGGCGCCCACTCCGACAAACTTAAATCACCCACAGTCCCACACGATGATATCATTGACGTTACGTGCAAATAAGCGATAGAAAACCGATTGCGTAAAAGTCACTCGTCTAAATATTTTTTAGTGGATGCCCAGTGCTGCCCCCGGCAAGATGCGGCCCTGGGCAGCTGCCCATGTCGCCCATACCTAAATCCACTACTGCACAGACGTACACACACATACACACACACAGACATACTGTAGACACACACACAGAGACATAGAGAGGGACATCCAAAATTGGATTTGTTTTTGAATTCTTTATGGCACTGTGTATTCTAAAGTAAATCAACTCAGCAAAAAAAGAAACCTTCCTTTTTCAGGACCCTGTCTTTCAAAGATAATTCGTAAAAATCTAAATAATTTCACAGATCTTCATTGTAAAAGGATTAAACATTGTTTCCCATGCTTGTTCAATGAACCATAAACAATTAATGAACATGCACCTGTGGAACGGTCGTTAAGACACTAACAGCTTACAGACGGTAGGCAATTAAGGTCACAGTTATGAAAACTTAGGACACTAAAGAGGCCTTTCTACTGACTCTGAAAAACACCAAAAGAAAGATGCCCAGGGTCCCTGCTCATCTGTGTGAACGTGCCTCCAGGCACGCACAATCCCTCCATCAGTGCTCAGACTGTCCGCAACAAGCTGGACTAAGGGCTTGTAGGCCTGTTGTAAGGTAGGTCCTCACCAGACATCACCGGCAACAACATTGCCTATGGACACAAACCACAAATTACTGGACCAGACAGGACTGGCAAAAGTGCTCCTCACTGACGAATCACGGTTTTGTCTCACCAGGGGTGATGGTCGGATTCGCGTTTATCATCGAAGGAATGAGTGTTACGCCGAGGCCTGTACTCTGGGGCGGGATCGATTTGGAGGTGGAGGGTCCATCATGGTCTGGGGCGTTGTGTCACATCATCATCGTACTGAGCTTGTTGTCATTGCAGGCAATCTCAACACTGTGCGTTAGAGGGAAGACATCCTCCTCCATGTGGTACCCTTCCTGCAAGCTCATCCTGACATGACCCTCGAGCATGACAATGCCACCAGCCATACTGCTCGTTCTGTGTGTGATATCCTGCAAGACAGGAATGTCAGTGTTCTGCCATGGCCAGCGAAGAGCCCGGATCTCAATCCCATTGAGCACGTCTGGGACCTGTTGGATCGGAGGGTGAGGGCTAGGGCCATTCCCCCCAGAAATGTCCGGGAATTTGCAGGTGCCTTGGTGGAAGAATGGGTAACATCTCACAGCAAGAACTAGCAAATCTGGTGCAGTCCACGAGGAAGAGATGCACTGGAGTACTTAATGCAGCTGGCGGCCACACCAGATACTAACTGTTACTTTTGATTTTGACCCCCCCTTTTGTTCAGGGACACATTATTCAATTTATGTTAGTCACATGTCTGTGGAACTTGTTCAGTTCATGTCTCAGTTGTTGAATCTTGTTATGTTCATACACATATTTACACATGTTGAGTTTGCTGAAAATTTACGCAGTTGACAGTGAGAGGACGTTTCTTTTTGTGTCTCTAATATGGTCATACATTTGGCAGGAGGTTAGAAAGTACATCTTAGTTTTCACCTCATTTTGTGGGCAGTGTTCACATGGCCTGTCTTCTCTTAATAAGAGCCAGGTCTGCCTTCGGCGGTCTTTCTCAATAACAAGGCTATGCTCACTGAGTCTGTACATAGTCAAAGCTTTCCTTTATTTTGGGTCAGTCACAGTGCCACTGTGGGTCAGGTGCCACTGTGTACTCTTTGTTTTGGGCCAAATAGCATTCTAGTTTGTTCCTTTTGTGTACATACTTTCCATTTTGTCAAGTAATTATATTTTTGTTTTCTCGTGATTTGGTTGGTTCTAATTGTGCTGCTGTCCTGGGGCTCTGTGGGGTCTGTTTGTGTTTGTGAACAGAGCCCCAGTACCAGCTAGCTTAGGTGGCTCTTCTCCAGGTTCATATCTCTGTAGGTGATGGCTTTGTTATGATAGATTTGGGAATCACTTCCTTTTAGGTGGTTGTAGAATTTAATGTCTCTTTTCTGGATTTTGATAATAAGTGGGTATCGGCCTAACTCTTCTCCGCATGCATTATTTGGTGTTTTACGTTGTACACAGAGGATATTTTTGAGAATTCTGCATGCAGAGTCTCAATTTGGTATTTGTCCCATTTTGTGAATTCTTGGTTGGTGAGCGGACCACAGACCTCACAACCATAAAGGGCAATGGGTTCTATAAATTATTCAAGTATTTTTACCCAGATCCAAATTGGTATGTCAAATTTTATGTTCCTTTTGATGGCATAGAAGGCCCTTCTTAACTTGTCTCTCAAATCTTTCACAGCTTTGTGGAAGTTACCTGTGGCGCTGATCATTGTTGTGTGTGCTCTTGGACAACGGTGTCCATATGGATTTTGTATTCGTGGTCCTGGCAACTGGACCTTTTTTGCAAAACCATTATTTTTGTCTTACTGAGATTTACTGTCAGGGCCCAGGTCTGACAGAATCTGTACAGAAGATCTACCTGCTACCCTTGGTTGGGGACAGAATCACCAGATCAGCAGCAAACAGTAGACATTTGACTCCAAATTCTAGTATGTTGAGGCCGGGTGCTGCAGACTGTTCTAGTGCCCTCACCAATTCATTGATATATATGTTGAAGAGGGTGGGGCTTAAGCTGCATCCCTGTCTCACCCCCCCGACCATGTGCATGGATTTTATGTTGTATGTTTTTCCCCTAACACCACTTTCCATCAATTTGTATAGCAGACCATTATGCCAAATTGAGTCGAAAGCTTTTTGAAATCAAAAAAGCATGAGAAAACGTTGCCTTTGTTTTGGTTTGTTTGTTTGTCAATTAGGGTGTGAAGAGTGAATACTCTCTCTCTCTCTCTCTCTGGATAAATCCCTTGTTGTAATCAGCTTCAGCTTATCTGTCAGTTGATAAAAAGGGACAATGTCTTTTACTCTCTCCTCCACTTCCCTGCCTCTCCTCTCCAATCTCTCCCTCTGAGACAACTGCTTTCACAGGTAGATCTGTGTCTGAGTCCACCTTCCCTCTATATACCTGCCTCACTGGGATCTTTCTTGTTTTGGGGACCATGATGCTCCATATAACTTTGTCTAAAAGGGATATTTCACGATCGAAACAAATTTTATCAGATTTTTTCAAAAGTTAAACTGAGTCCTTTTACATTTATTCTATAGATAATACATTAAAACTCTGCAGTCTTGATGTCCTGAAGAAATTGAAAAATTGAGCACAATTGTCAGAATTGTCACAGTTGCACAAAACATTCAGTTAGCAAATGATTCAGTTAGCAAAGGTTGAAACCCGAACTCTTAAACTGGTTGTACTTGTGTTGTTCTCCATCCTCAAATCTATGTATCAATTTAGTTTCACCTATTTAGCGTTGATTACTGTTTGGACCATTACAGAGTCAAATGTGATTCCTGTTTTTGGCCATATTACCACAAAACCTCATCATATTCCCTCGAGATCTGCCCTAATTACCGCTAGAACAGAAATGTGCGGAAACACAGTCAAAACAGGAAGCAAATTTAAATCTTTAACTAATATTAGCTAAATATGGGGGATTGGAAATTATGCAGATAATTACATTGATAGAAGCCACAATCTATCTGCAATATTAAAGCTGATCTACCCCCCCACCCAAAAAAATAACAGCTAAATAGAACAAACAAAGTGGACATACGCTGGCAGAAAGGATCGGGAGACAGACGCAGAAATGCGTAATGGAGTCTTTATTGTACCCAAATCACGGCATGCCGTGTAAAAGCATGGGGACGAAGACCAAACTAACACTACAAAAACACAGGGTTGAACCCAAACAGAAGAGCGAGGAGTACCTCGAATAAATAACACACGCGCACAATGATTAACACTCGGGATGAGACCGGTAATCATCTGCGCAATCCACAAGGGCACGAAAGCCCAAAACACACAGCACAGGTACTCACACGCAACAACCAACAGACATTGTAACAATATTCGACCCCCCAATGGAAACGAAAGGGCACACTTATACAAGTACTAATCAGTGGGAATAGGGGACAGGTGTGTGTAATGACATTTCTGGAGGGATCCGTGTCATTAGCAGTTCAAGTTTCAACTTGTTATTTGCTAGCTGACTTTTTGTTGCAAAATTTGCTACAATTGTGCAAGAATTACATGGTACAATTGTTTTTATCCATCCCATATGGCAGTCAAGAGAGAGTTGTTTATGGAATAAATCCAGTGGGACCTGGGGTGTATTCATTAGTCGGTTTTAGTTGCAAAACGTTTCGTCTGTTGAAAATTGTTTTGCAACGAAAACCGTTTACTGTTAGCTCTAGGAACCAAACGGAAGAAAACAAAACAAAATGTGAAGGGACCTACCTGAATTTGTCCAATAAAAACTATCGTATTTGTTGCGAAACATTTTCCGTTAGGAGTAAACCGTTGTAATGGCAACAGACCATACATTTTGCAACGTAAACCGACTAATGAAAACACCTCAGGACACAGCTGGACTTTAGGACACTAACAAGGTATGAAAATGTCTGATAAAGTTTGTTTCAATGGAGAAGTCTAGGCCTATGTCCTACACAGATCAAACTAGGCCTGGTTGAGTAAGTTAGAGGAAGATCATGTGATCAAGTGGCTAAAACAGAGGAAGTGTTAGTATTGAAAGAAAAAATAGGGATGAGAGGAAAAATGAGGACATGCTAGGGGGGAGGCTGGGAGATCAACTCTGCAACATCATCCATCTTAGCTTATCAAGTAATTCACAGAATGTTAACACCGTTTGAAACTTGTAATGAATGAGAATGCATGAATACTAGGGGTATGTTATTCCTCTACAATACATAAGCATATACTATAACAGTAAACTTTCAACTCCATATTATAACAACCTATTGTTTTGGAAAACAGATTCCCTCATGCTAGGCCAGTTATTCAGATGAAGAGTGATGGCTTTAGTGTAGAGAGGGGGATCCTAAATGGCAGATAGAAGACTTATGAATCCCTCAGCAGCAGCAGCCATTACTGTCACAGAGAGACTAACAGTAGTGTATGATCCTCATTGTGACGGCATGGAGCAGCTCGCTCACACAACAGAGAAAGGTCAGCTGGAGTTATATGGCTGCAGGCTAAGTCTGACTGCCCCTCACATAGTCGCTTGTTTGGCCAAAACGTGTAGCCTGTTCACGCACAAATGTGAAGACCCTTCAATTAAAATAGCGAATTCAATTTCAAAACATCTTACTGTCCATCTAATTTACGCAGGGAACTCTTTATCATATGCAAAACATCATGTTGTATGCAGTTGTATGCAATACACATGAACACTTACTAAAAGCTCCCACATAAATGCAAACTCTCTCTTCTCTTTCTCTTCCTCTCCCTCTCTCCCTCACTCCTTCTCTTCCTCACTCCCTCACTCCTTCTCTTCCTCACTCCCTCACTCCTTCTCTTCCTCACTCCCTCACTCCTTCTCTTCCTCACTCCCTCACTCCTTCTCTTCCTCACTCCCTCTCTTCCTCACTCCCTCTCTCCTTCTCTTCCTCACTCCTTCTCTCCCTCACTCCCTCTCTCCCTCACTCCTGAACACCTACACACAGGCACTTCCAACCCATCTTGGGCATTCAGACTCTGCAATAAAATGCTAGATTCAAATCAATGGACGTATGGTCCTGCATCATGTATCCCCTTCTCATTAGGAAGTAACCTTAACATGCTGTCACTGCTGACCTTTCCCTGAGTGGCCTCCACACAGGTTGCTATTTATTGTCATGAATCTTGCCCTGGAGGCAGCCCTACAGAGTGGTCACTAGCTGGCACAGCCACAAAGTCATACGATCGGATGTTAAACCTAACCCTGACGTTAACCCTAACCTTAACCACACTGCTAACTTTAATGCCTAACACTAACCTTAAATTAAGGCCAACAAGTTTTTTACGATATATCCAATTTTGACTTTGCTGCTGGCACATCTAACAGAAATTGCTCAGTTCTGCCTCCAGAGCAAGATTCATGACAATTAATGTCAACCTGCGGCCTCCCCGGCCTCCCCGTCCACAGCAACAGCGTGTCATATAGAGTTAGCAATTAGCATTAGCCGAAGCTCAAAATGTATTTCTTTATACTAGGTAATTAATATGTAGAATGTGGAATGACTTCAGTGGCATGAGGTCAGTGGTGACTTTACAACCCAAACTAATTCAACTGATACCTTTACTGGGGTTTAAGTACTAGGACTATTTTGATTTTATTGATTTTATTTCACCTGTATTTAACCAGGTAGGCCAGTTGAGAACAAGTTCTCATTTACAACTGCGACCTGGCCAAGATAAAGCAAAGCAGTGCGACACAAACAACACTGAGTTACACATGGGATAAACAAACATACAGTCAAGAACACAGTAGAAATGTCTATATACAGTGTGTGCAAATGTAGTAACATTAGGGAGGTAAGGCAATAAATATGCACAGTGGAGCAATAATTACAATTTAGCAATTAAACAATGGAGTGATAGATATGCAGAAGATGAATGTGCAAGTAAAGATACTGGGGTGCAAATGAGCAACAACAAAAAATAACAACATGGTTTGAGGTAGTTGGGTGGGTTATTTACAGATGGGCTATGTACAGGTGCAATGATCGGTCAGCTGCTCTGACAGGTGGTGCTTAAAGTTAGTGAGGGAGATATAAATCTTCCAGTCATTGTCAGCAGAGAACTGGAAGGAAAGGCGGCCAAAGGGGGAGTTGGCTTTGGGGGTGACCAGTGAAATATACCTGCTGGAGCGCATGCTACGGGTGGGCACGCTATGCTATGGTGACCAGTGAGCTGAGATAAGGCGGGGCTTTATCTAGCAAAGACTAGTAGGATTCTACCAGTAGAACAGACTGTGTATAATATTTCATTACGAATAGCAGTTCTCTTATAGGCTGTATCACGTTGCTTATTTTGGTACGTAGTTCTATTGCAATATACTGTAGAGTGTATTGAGTTGTATGGTGTGGCCGTGTGTTGAACCTTACTCTGACCTCTGTAATGTGCAGCATGTAGCCAGATCCATATCATCATTCCCTGTGTGTCTACAGGTGAGCCTGCGGGGAGAGAGGTCATGACCCCAGCCCTCTGCTGCTGCTAGCAGGGCTATAGAAAGCTCATTACACACTAATGGTGTTGGCAAAGCTGCTCTCGCAGGTGCAGCCTAGAGATGTGTGTGTGTGTGTGTGTGTGTGTGTGTGTGTGTGTGTGTGTGTGTGTGTGTGTGTGTGTGTGTGTGTGTGTGTGTGTGTGTGTGTGCGTGCGCGTACTCGGGGACGTGTGTTTGTATGTGCATTGCCAGTGTGTAGGCATTGCCCGTGCGCGGAATGTGTGAGTGTGTCTGTGTGCATGCATCAATGGAAAACTAATCAAACAGCTTTCCAGAGATAATAATTCTCTATTGGAGATGATAATGGAAGAAGGCAAACGCTGGTGGCGGAGTCTTCAGAGGCACAAAGGAGATTGTAGCTAACTGGCAGTGTGACATTCAAAACACTAACTTTCACTATGTTGCCAAAACACAGAGAACTAAACAGAGAGGATAACATAAAACATTGGATAGGATAATAATTAGAGAATGAATAGTTAGGTTGGAAATAGCCTATACTTGATTGAGTTGCGATTGCACTCATGTGCAAGTCGTTTTTTTATGGGACATAAAGCTAATATTTGTTTCACTTTGTGTGCTCTGGAATTAATTAATTACGCAAGATAGAAATGCATTGAATAGAAAGAAGGGAACAAAAACACTGGGGAATATGTCCGCTGTAACTTGTAGTAAAATATCCAATTAAATCACATTTTATTTGTCACGTGCCAAATGCAACAGGTGTAGACCTTACCGTGAAATGCTTACTTACAAGCCCTTAACCAACAATGCAGTTTAAGAAATAGAGTTAAGAAAATATGTATTAAATAAACTAAAGTAAAAAAGTAAAAGCAACACAATAATATAACGATAACGAGGCTATATACAAGGGGTACCAGTATGGAGCCAATGTGCGGGGGTACAGGTTAGTCGAGGTAATTTGTACATGTAGGTAGGGGTAAAGTGACTATGCATAGATAATAAACAGTGAGTAGCAGCAGAATAAAACAAAAGGGGAGGGCGGTGTAAACGTAAATAGTCCAGGTGGCCAATTGATGAATTGTTCAGCAGCCTTATGGCTTGGGGGTAGAAGCTGTTAAGGAGACTTTTGGACCTAGGCTTGGTGCATATGTACCACTTGCCGTGAGGTAGCAGTACAAGGGCACAAGGCAAGACCCAGATGCAGACACGGGAGGCAGATGGTTTGAGTCTTTGATATTTATTATATCCAAAAGGGGTAGGCAAGAGAATGGTAGTGGACAGGCAAAAAGTCAAAACCAGTTCAGAGTTCAGGAGGTACAGTGTTGCAGGCAGGCCCGAGGTCAGGTCAGGCAGAATGGTCAGGCAGGCGGGTACAGAGTCCAGAAAATAGGCAAGGGTCAAAACCGGGAGGACTAGCAAAAGAGAATAGCAAAGACAGGAGCACGGGAAAATCACGCTGGTAGACTTGAAACAGACAAGACGAACTGGCACAGAGAGACAGGAAACACAGGGATAAATACACCAGGGTTAACAAGCGACACCTGGAGGGGGTGGAGACAATAAAAAGGACAGGTGAAACTGATCAGGGTGTGACAGAGAGAAGAGTCTATGACTTCAGTGACCAGAGTCTTTGACAATTTTTGGGCCATCCTCTGACACCGCCTAATATATAGGTATTGGATGGCAGGAATCTTGGCCCCAGTGATGTACTGGGCCGTACACACTACCCTCTGTAGCGCCTTACGGTCAGATGGCGAGCAGTTGCCATTCCAGGCGGTGATGCAATCGGTCAGGATGCTTTTGATGGTGCAGCTGTAGATCTTTTTGAGGATCTGGGGACCCATGCCAAATCTTTTCAGTCTCCTGAGGGGGAAACGACTGTCTTAGTGTGTTTGGACCATGACAGTTTGTTGGTGACATGGGCACCAAGGAACTTGAAACTCTAAACCCGCTCCACTACATCCCCATCGATGTGAATGGGGCGTGTACGGCCCTCCTTTTCCTGTAGTCCACGATCAGCTCCTCTGTCTTGATCACGTTGAGGGAGAGATTGTTGTCCTGGCACCACACCATTGTCGGTGATCAGGCCTACCACTGTTGTGTTTTCAGCAAACTTAGTGATGATGTTGGAGTCGTGCTTGGCCATGCAGTCGTGGGTGAACAGGGAGTACAAGAGGGGACTAAGCACGCACCCCAGAGGGGCCCCTGTACTGAGGATCAGTGTGACGGATGTGTTGCAGGGCGGACTGTCAGAAAGTCCAGGATCCAGTTTCAGAGGGAGGAGTTTAGACCCAGAGTCCTTAGCTTAGTGATGAGCTTTGTGGTAACTATGGTGTTGTACGCTGAGCTGTAGTCAATGAACAGCATTCTCACATTTGTTCCTTTTGTCAAGAAGGGAAAGGGCAGTGTGGAGTGCGATTGAGATTACATTATCTGCGGATCTGTTGGGGCGGTATGCAATTTTAAGTGGTTCTAGGGTTTCCGGGATGATGGTTTTGATGTGAGCCATGACCGGCCTTTCAAAGCACTTCATGGCTACCGACGTCATTTAGGCATGTTACTTCACTTTTTTGGGCACAGGGACTATGGTGGTCTGCTTGAAACATGTAGGTATTACAGACTCGGTCAGGGAGAGGTTGAAAATGTCAGTGAAAACACTTGCCAGCAGGTCCGTGCGTGCTCTGAGTACACATCCTGGTAACATGTCTAGGTAACCCGTAACACGTCTGGCCCCACGGCCTTGTGAATGTTGGCTTATTTTCTAGATTTTGCTCACATCGATTACGGAGAGTATGATCAAACAGTTGTCCGAAACAGCTGGTGCTCTTATGCATGCTTCAGTGTTGCTTGCCATTGTGTTCTAGTAGCTTTCACAAATATTTTCAAATGCAGTAAGATGTCATTTGAAATCTCAGCAAAAACAACGTAGTATTGACATGGATGAGAGTGTATATTAAGACAAAGTTTAATATCTTAAAACCTCTACAAAAGCTAAGAACAATGAATCTCAATTTGAATTATGAAGTATATATTGCCGAGCTCTCCACTTTTCTTAGACAGCAGATATCACCAAATTATGTTAAAGTATGGCGAGTGGGAGAAGATATTGGAAAAACTCAATTGTGAAAAATGTTGGCATGGGTTTGTGAGATCAGTTGCAGAATGCAGATGAGTCTCTGTCCCAAATGGCATACTACTCCCTGTATAGTATACTACTTTTGACCGGAGAAGTGTACTACTGCCACCACGCCGACCACTCTTCGACCCTCTCTCCAGCCCACTCCCGTGTATATGGCACATCCAATTAGGTACACCCCCCTTCCTCCCCCTGTCATCCCTGCTCCCCTGGCCTACCACTCCTGTGACAGTGCGGTATTGGCACCTGAGAAGCGGCGTGTGTAATGAAAGCATCCCAGGCTTAGCCCAGGGACTGAGAGTTAGTGTCTGCCAAACCCCCAGGTCCTGATGGCACTTCCTCTCCGGGCAGGGACACCACACAGCTCAGAGCTCAGCTCTCTGAATCTCCAACTTCTTCTGCTTTTACCTTTTATACACAAGAAATACAGACTTCCCCACATCCTTTAATTTCTCTATATTTTTTCTCTTTCTTTACCTTTCTCTCCTTCTTTTTCTTTATTACATTTACATTTAACATTTAAGTCATTTAGCAGACGCTCTTATCCAGAGAGACTTACAAATTGGAAAGTTCATACATATTCATCCTGGTCCCCCCGTGGGAATTGAACCCACAACCCTGGCGTTGCAAGCGCCATGCTCTACCAACTGAGCCACACGGGACCGTGTCTCTCCCTCTCCCTTATCTCTCCCTTATCCCTCTCTCTGTGTTTACCTCCAGCAGGTCTTTTCTGGGAGGGAGGGAGCGAGACACCCTCCTCTCTCTTTGTGTTTACCTCCAGCAGGTCTTCTCTGGGAGGGAAGGAGGGAGGGAAAGAGGGAGCAGTGGAGAGTCCATCTTCCTCAGGGAGGGAGATTTTCAGTGACATCCATCACCCTCCTAATGGTGATAAATGCTCGAACATTAGCATGGCCCACACGTCTCCCCCATCTTCATTCTAACCATTCCCCCATGGATTTTCCCACTCTTTCTTTGTTTTAGTTATTTTGTTGGGTAATGCAGCAATCTTTGTTTTCTCCAGCAAGACTTCCAGGTGCGTGCGAATTAGACGCGTCAATAAATAAGAAAAAACTCTCTTGTGTCTTGCCTCCTACTGTGTGCGCGACTCTTCGCACTCAACAGCCTCATTCAACTTATCATCATTTTCCCATGATTGATTAACTACTGTCATTCTGTTATGTTATTGTGTTCAGTGCAGCATCTCTGCCACTAACTGTTTTTCAGATCGCCCCTCTCCAGGATGCAGTGTAGCGGATTTACAGCGAACCAAGATAAACATTTGTCAATGCTGGGATTCTTCTAAATTCGCTCACAAGTGAAGACTTTGTTTCTTAGCGCCTCTCATAGAAAATATAGTTTTGTGATTGTGATTAGATCTTCCTGACCACTTCCGGAGGTAGTCGAAGACGCATCTTGCATGAGTATAAGTAAGTGTAAACTAATTGTGGTAACGAAAGCGTATAAATTTGGCCACCATCACGGTTGTCCCTCTAAAATGAAATAATCTGACCAGTTGAGGTAATAATTATGGCCAACAATACCTCTACAATTCCTCCAGAAATAAGATCATGAACTTCATTAGAAAGCAAGTGCCTACTGGCAATGTGGTCGGATGCCATCGGAATTACGTATATGACGTATATAAATATATTTATTTGAGATATATAGTCTCGAATAAGAGACAAAGTGTTATCATGTTTCCATTTCCAATGCCAGCACAAAATCAGGTATTTGAAAACATTTTACAGAAAGTCCTTGGACTGTCTGAGCAGGGGTTGGGAACAGGAGAACCCAATGCCCATGTTATTTTGAGCTGGACGCCATATTAGGCTACCATCCCTATAAAGGCACAAGGCGAGACCCAGATGCAGACACGGGAGGCAGATGGTTTGAGTCTTGATATTTATTAAACAATCCAAATGGGGTAGGCAAGAGAATGGTCGTGGACTGGCAAAAAGTCTAAACCAGTTCAGAGTCCAGGAGGTACAGAGTGGCAGGCAGGTTCGAGGTCAGGGCAGGCAGAATGGTCAGGCAGGCTGGTACGGAGTCCAGAAAATAGGCAAGGGTCAATAACCGGGAGGACTAGCAAAAAGAGAATAGAAGCAAGAGCACGGGAACAACCGCTGGTTGACTTGAGAAACATACAAGACAAACTGGCACAGAGAGACAGGAAACACAGGGATATATACACCAGGGATAACAAGTGACCCCTGGAGGGAGTGGAGACAATCACAAGACAGGTGAAACTGATCAGGGTGTGACAATCCCACCACCCGCCCACACTTCATTGTGGACAGAGTTGTGGAGGATGGAGATATTGAAACTTTTTGTTGTAATGAGAAAATTCTAATTCAGTTGCTATATCAGATATGAAAGTAATCCAGTAGTATAACAATACAGTGGCTTGTATATGGAAATTATATTAAAGTCCACTCTGGCTAGCTCTTAAGATAGGCCCTAATTTTCCATCTTTAGCCTACACATTATAGCAATAGAATGGTTTGGGCTACACACTAATATGTGTAAAGGTGACTCTCACGAACATGTTAGTTGTTTTGCTCTAAGATGCCCGTAGGCCTCACAAGACTCGTCTGAAGGTCCCCCGGTACCAGTCAAAAAAAATTATGTAAGGACAGTGCATTTGGAAAATATTCAGACCCCTTGACTTTTTCCACATTTTGTTACGTTACCATCTTATTTTAAATTTGATTAAATTAATGTTTTTCCTCATCAGTCTACATACAATACCACATAATGACAAAGCAAATGTATTTGGAACCACCAAGACTCTTCCTAGAGCTGGCCACCCGGCCAAATCGAGCAATCGGGGGGGGAGGGCCTCTGACAGAGATCCAGAGCTCCTCTGTGAAGATGGGAGAACCTTCCAGAAGAACAATAATCTCTTCAGCACTCCACCAATCAGGCCTTTATGGTAGAGTGGCCAGACGGAAGCCACTCCTCAGTAAAAGGCATATGACAGCCTGCTTGGAGTTTGCCAAAAGGCACCTGAAGGACTCTCAAACCATGAGAAACAAGATTTTATGGTCTGATGAAACCAAGATTTTGGCCTGAATTCCAAATCAAATCAAACCAAAGGTCACGTGTGGAGGAAACATGGCAACATCCATACGGTGAAGCACGGCGGTGGCAGCATTATGCTGTGGGGATGTTTTTCGGCAGAAGGGACTTGGAGACTAGTCAGGATCGAGGGAAAGATGAATGGAGCAAATACAGAGAGACCCTCAATGAAATCTGCTCCAGAACGCTCAGGACCTCAGACTGAGAGACCTGAAAATAGCTGTGCAACAATACTCCCCATCCAATCTGACACAGCTTGAAAGGATCTGCAGAGAAGATTGGGGGAAACTCTCCAAATACAGGTGTGTCAAGCTTGTACCTTCCTACCCAAAAAGACTTGAGGCTGGATTCGCTGCCAAATGTGCTTCAACAATGAACTAAGCAAAGGGTTTGAAAACGTACGTAAATGCGATATTTCAATGTTGTGTTTCTAATACATTTGCAAAAAAAGTAAAAAAACAGTTTTTGCTTTGTCATTGTGGGGTATTATGGGTAGATTGATGAAAAAACCCACTGTAACATAACAACATGTGGAAAAGGTCAAGTGGTCTGAATACTTTACGAATGCACTGTATGTGGAGACTGTTCAGTAAAAAAATAAGGGGTTAAAAATGTTTTACAAGTAGAAAATCTAAAGGAAAGTGTAGTATCCTTAAAGGCTTCTTAGAGTTACGACTCATGAGACTTAAGTACGGTTTAGTATTTAATGGTAACTTAGATTACCATTCTCTTATGCACCTGGCTTAAACTACCTGAAGCTTTCTTAATCATAGTTAAATAGGCAGACATAGGAAATAGCTACGGATAGCGGGAAGCAAACCCCCGTCTTGAGTCAATACTGCCATCTATTGGTAAACATAAATATACCAGGTTACTACATTCCCCCCCTTTAAAGCTAATAACCCAACTTACTTCCTTTCTGAGCTATGCTATTTTCTTATTTACATTTTTTCAAAAATGATCTCCTTTACGATCTGAAAAAGTCTGGCGGACGTCTCTCTCTAATAGAGCGTCTCAGAGGTGGTGTAGCTGGTGCCACCAGATCTTCACCCCTTGATGGTGAAACAAAGTCCTTTTGTGGAGACTTCACAGGAGGAGGTCGTCCCGGACTGGTGGTCTCAGGAAGTTGAGCAATGTTGGTCTCAGGTGGTTTGTCCAACTGCAACTCTGGGGAACGTTCCAATGTCCTGTCCTGCTCGTTTAAGAATTGATCCAGATCTCCAGATGGAACTGGAATTCGAGCTCGGATCTGATCCACGTGTCTCCTTAGTCTTTGTCCACTTCCGATGATCACAGTATAAGATACTGGTCCTGAGCAATCCTCAATGGTAGCTGGAATCCATTTAGGACCAAACCCATAGTTTCTTGTATAGACATCATCTCCAGGTGAGAAACTTCTGAGTTTGACTCGGGTGTCATGATTCCATTTTTGATTCCATTGCTTTTGTTGTATTTTCATTTTCAGGCCTGGTCGGATGAGATCCAAGGTTGACCTTAACCTCCTTGACATCAACATTTCTGCAGGTGACAACCCAGTCATAGCTTGAGGAGTAATCCTGTAGCTAAACAAGAATCTTGACACATTTGTTTCAATGCTGGGCCCTTGCATCTTCCTCATCCCCTCCTTCAAGGTCTGAACTGCACGTTCTGCTAATCCGTTTGAAGATGTGTGAAAAGGGGCCGACGTTACATGCTGAATTCCATTTTGTTTCATGAAACTTGTGAATTCAGTGCATGTAAAACAAGTAGCATTGTCACTAACCAACATTTGAGGCAATCCCATAACACTGAAGCTTTGTCTCAACTTCTCAACCGTAGCGTACGATGTTAACGTGTTCATGGGGTAAACATTCATCCACTTTGAATGAGAATCAATCAGCACAAGGAACATTTTTCCTAGGAAAGGTCCAGCGTAGTCCACATGTAGTCGTGTCCATGGCTTTTCTGGCCATTCCCATGGATGTAATGGCGCGGTGGGGGGTGACTTCCTGTTACTCTGACAATCTGCACACCGGCTAACCTCATTTTACACATCGTGGTCCATCTTTGGCCACCAGACATATGACCTCGCTAGGCCTTTCATTCTCGACATACCTGGATGCGACTGATGCAACAACTTCAGTAGCAACCCCCTCCCTTTGACAGTGTGTAACCCCTTGGCATCCACCTTGTGACCCAGGTACTGCACTTCATCAGCTAACAGTGTACACTTGCTCCTCTTCAGCCGGAGACCGGCGTCCTCCATCCTCCTCAAAACTTCACCTAAGTTTCTGAGATGTTCCTCCTTCGCGACTCCCGTGACAAAAATGTCGTCGAGGTAAACTGCTACCTTGGGTATCCCCTGCAGAATTCCCTCCATAGTTCTTTGGAAGATAGCTGGTGCAGAAGACATCCCGAAAGGTAAGCGTTTATAGGTAAACATCCCTCTGTGGGTGTTTATGGTCAGGTACTTCTGTGAAGCTTTATCCATTAGCACTTACTGATATGCGTGACTCATGTCCAGTTTTGTAAACTCTTGCCCTCCGGTTAAGGTTGAAAGAAAATCCTCCACTTTGGGTATTGGGTACTGCTCCAGAGAGGAAACTCTATTTACAGTCAGCTTATAGTCACCGCATAATCTGATTGAACCATCTGGTTTTAGTATGGGAACAACTGGTGCTGCCCACTCAGAAAACTTGACAGGTATAATTATATCCTCTGCTAAGAATCTGTCAATTTCCACATCCACTTTAGGCTTCATGGCATATGGAACTGATCTTGGC
Source organism: Salvelinus alpinus (assembly GCF_045679555.1). NCBI lineage: Eukaryota > Metazoa > Chordata > Actinopteri > Salmoniformes > Salmonidae > Salvelinus > Salvelinus alpinus. Next base: position 55,269,186 of record NC_092092.1, on the reverse strand, counting down.
CTATAGAATCTGGGAGTAGCATCAGCAGCAACACGAATGGTAGCTTGGACCCCTTTTAATGTCCCGAGCTCTTCTTTGAAAACACACTCATGCTTTGAAAGTACCTGCTGTAGTGTCAATGTCTCTGTGGTGACATGTTTGATTTCATCCCAGTTCAATTTTATTTCCTCCAACCACCCTCTTCCTAGTAAGCTGGGGCCAGTACCTTCCACTACTAAGAGAGGCAGATTTTTCTTTTGTCCTTGATATTCCACTTGAACATCAGCAACTCCAATCACAGTGATCTTCTCCCCTGTGTACGTTTTGAGTTTAATGGGGGTGTCTCTCAGTTTAGGCACTTCAACGGTTTTCCACTTCCTATAGAATTGGGAGCTGTTCATCCGTGTGACACTACATCCTGTGTCTAGTTCAAACGGTACCTTCAATCCATTTATTCCCATTTCCACAATGAAAGGCTTCACCTTCTTCATATTCGCCCCCTGTACACTGTACATTGAGAATGCTTGCTCTGCGTCTGCGCACTCACTTTCACTTTCTATCACTTGATTAGGGCGGTAGCTAGAGCGTCTGGAGGTATTCGGTTTTCTGTCTGTCCTCTTTTCTGCAGCCCGTGGCTTTTTTTTTATTGCGGCACGCCGTCGCAATGTGGCCTATTATCCCACATGCATAACACTTTCCGTGTTTGAATTTACAGTCAAACGCTGCGTGTTTGCCTTTGCAACGATAACAGTCTCTATTGGCTGCTGCACCACGGCTTTCTGTTCTTTGAAATTCTACGCGTTCAGCGCTGCTCTCTTTTATTGTATGGCACGCAGTTGCCTGCAGATCCAGTGCATTTCTATTTGCGGACTCCATGGCCTGAGCCAGTTTGAGTGCATTCTCAAACGTGAGATTAGGCTCTGAAACCATCGTATTTGTATCCTGTCATCATTAATCCCACACACCAGCCGATCGCGTAGCATTTGCGATAATGTATTCCCATAGTTACAGTCCAATGCTAGTTCTTAACTCAGCCACATATTCCCCCACTGATTCGGTTGGTTTTCTCATGCGTGAATCAAACTTGAATCTTTGTACTATCTCACTGGGTTTGGGGTTGAAGTGATTTTTTAATAGCTCGACTAAATCTATGAATTACTTTTCTCCTGGTTTATCTGGGCTCAACAGGTTTCTCATTAAGCTGTACGTCTGTGCACCGACAACGCTTATGAGTATGGATTTCTGTTTAGCGGCATCAGTTATTTCATTAGCAGCAAAGAAATGTTCCATTATTACACAGTACTCCTCCCATTCCTGATTTTTAGGATCAAATGGTGGTAGCGAGCCTCTTGTTGCCAAAGCCATCTTTTCCGATTCTTTCTCCCCTCACCCAGTCAATAATTTGTCCTACCCGTATCCAGGGAATCAATCCTTCAGAATCTTCCACCGTTCACTTGAGTCTCACCTCCCGCGTCGCACGCCAAACACTCCGTTAACTTCGTGGCAAAAAAAATCCAACGCAGTTCTCCATAGTTATCCTCATCGCCAAATATGTAGTATCCTTAAAGGCTTAAGACTCATGAGACTTAAGTACGGTTTAGTATTTAATGGTAACTTAGATTTACATTCTCTTATGCACCTGGCTTAAACTACCTGAAGCTTTCTTAATCATAGTTAAATAGGCAGACATAGGAAATAGCTACAGATAGCGGGAAGCAAACCCCCGTCTTGAGTCAATACTGTCATCTATTGGTAAACATAAATATACCAGGTTACTACAGAAAGACACTTCAGAGAAAACTTCCTTTGGATTTTTTGGGGGGGAATATCTGTTGTTCCATGTAGTGAATCCAATTATGCAATGCGTTTGCATGGGCTAATAGCAGTAAGGCCACACAATTTTATATCAAAACATTTTTATGGAAACATTTTTGACACTTCAAAGGGTCTTAAAATTCTAAATCAAATAGCAAAGAGTTCCTTGGTATGACCGTCTTAAAACAATTCCATGTAGTAGAATACACTCCACCATCCCACTGCTTCTCCCCCAGCCTCTTCACTCAGCACCTCCACCACTGAGCTCTCACAGGTAGTGAGAGCTGTCATGGTCAAACTGTATAGATTCAACAGTTGTAAAGATGGGGAGAGGTCTTCCATAATAGAGATGCTCTGCTTTTCTGACACCACACTCCAAACAGCAAGTTCTGCAGTCAATAGGTTTGTTTATCTTGATTATTGTCCAGTCATGTGGTCAGGTGCTGCAATGAAAGACCTAGTTAATTAAGCTCCAACTGACCTAACACTTAACCCCTAACCCTAGTCCTAACCCCTACCTCTAGTCCTAACCCTTACCCCTAGTCCTAACCCCTACCCCTAGTCCTGACCCTTAACTCCTAACCCTTGTCCAACCCCTAACCCTAGTCCTAACCCTAGTACTACGCCCTAACCCCACTCCTAACCCCTAACACTAGTCATTACCCCTAACTATAGTCCTAACCCCTAACCCATAACCGTAGTACTAACCCCTGAGCTCTAACCCTAGTCCTAACCCTTGTCCTAACCCCTAACCCTAGTCCTAAATCCTACCCCTAGTCCTAAACCCTAACCCTAGTCCTAATCCATAACTTCTAACCCTATTCCTAACCCTTAATCTCAGTTCTAACCCCTAACCCTAGTCCTAACCCCTAGACCATAACCCTAGTACTTACCCTTAACCTTTAACCCTAGTAATAACCCCTTACCCTAGTATCAACCCAAGTCCTAAACCTTAACACTAGTCCTAATCCAAAACCTTAGTCATAACCCCTACCCTTAGTCCTAACATTAATCCTAACCCCTACACCTAGTCCTAACCCTAGTCCTAACCGCTGCCACTAGTCTTAACCCATAATCTTAGTCCTAACCCTATTACTAACCCTGGTCCTTACCCATAACCTAGTCCTAACCCCTAACTCTAGTCCTAACCCCTAACTCTAGTCCTAACCCCTAACCCTAGTCCTAACCCTAGCAGTGCACTACTTTTACATTTGCAGTACTAATGTGACTAGAAAGGACTCTGCTAAAACTCTGCGTGTTTTGAACAGCATTGCATACATCTCAGGGTTTATTTTAGCATACATTATCTAGCTAACTTAGTGCCGGAGGTTGGAATTTGTTTTCTAAGAAACAACAAGTACCAATTTGTAGAAAAGGCTTCTGTTGTTTCCAGACGCACAGACACACACACACACACACACACACACACACACACACACACACACACACACACACACACACACACACACACACACACACACACACACACACACACACACACACACACACACACACACACACACACACACACACACACTTCATTACAGGGATCTAGAAAGTGATTCATATGGCATTTAGACACATGCAGGTAAGATCATATTTTTAATGTCTCAGCAGCTTCACGTTGATGAATAACAGAAGGTTTTTCTGTCCATAAAAAAGCTTTCTTGGAGAATTGTATTGTTCCTCTGTTGGATACTGTGATGTGGTCACATGCTGGGCAGGCTATAAGAAGATACATATTGAAAACATATTGTGAAAGAGAAACGCAATTTACACTGAATGTCAAAAGCCTCGTTATAGATCACAGTACAGGAGACAAACAGGAATTAAATACCACAGCAGATTCCAATACATTTTGAGGTGAGATCTTGGGAACGGGCCCAGAATCTGGCTCCGTGCTCTACTGAATCAGAGTCTGTCAGAGAGCAGAAAACTCAGGAGGAACCAAAAAATGTGGATATGCTGTAAATTGTCCAGATCAGCAGTAGAACTCCTCTCTCGCGTCACCAGGGTCAGAGTGTGTGCTGCTGACACAGCACTCCAGTCCTTGACACGTGTGTGTGTGTGTGTGTGTGTGTGTGTGTGTGTGTGTGTGTGTGTGTGTGTGTGTGTGTGTGTGTGTGTGTGTGTGTGTGTGTGTGTGTGTGTGTGTGTGTGTGTGTGTGTGTGTGTGTGTGTGTGTGTGTGTGTGTGTGGGTGCGTGTGGGTGCGTGTGTGTGTGTGTGTGTGTGTGTGTTTGTGTGTGTGGGTGGGTGTGTGGGTGCGTGTGTGTGTGTGTGTTTGTGTGTGTGTGTGTGTGTGTGTGTGTGTGTGTGTGTGTGTGTGTGTGTGCGTGTGTGTGTGTGTGTGTGTGCGTGTGTGTGCGTGTGCATGCGTTTGTGCGCGCCCCCTTGCATTTGTCTGTGTGTTTGTGTGTGTCTCTGCATGCATGTACCTACAATTTGTACGTGTGTGTGTGTTTATCAGACAGACTCCCACAGATGCAGTACAGCCCTGAGGGCTCAGAACACAGCATAGAGAGCGCTTATACTGAACTTTTTCTCTCTCCTCCTCTATCTCTCCCTCTCTCCCTCTCTTCCTGTCTTCCTCCTACCTGTCACAGGCCAGCGTCTGACCCCGATCAAGCAGCCCAGACCAGAGAGCCCTGGAGCTTGTCTGCAAAGCGAGAGCCACTCATCTGAAACAGGCGGCTCAATCGATCCTCCACATCCAGACCACCTATGCTGAGCAAATCCTCCATTTGTACTTTTCAGACACCTCCCATCTCAAAGGTACTGCCATTCCATATCTGTCACTGTCTCTCCCTCTCCTTATCTCTTTCTCTCCTCTTTTCTCGCTCTGTCTCTATCTGTTCTCTCCTCTCCTTGCCTTCCCATCATATCATCACGTATAAATGAAGACATTGGGCAAAACATATTTGCTTTTAATCATTTCCATGATGTATTTCCCTAGTTGTTCTGTGATTGACTCAGGCAGGCCTGTAGTCTGTAGACAGGCCCATTAATGGTCCTGCTCAGGGTATTCCCACTGACCAATAAGCTGACCTTGGAGGCCAGCGAAGCCAGGATGTGCAGAGTCCTTGGAAACCCTCTAAATAAGTTGCTTCTAGGAATCCTGAGGCTGTTCTGCTGCTGACCAACAGCCTCTAGTCTCGATTTACACCCCTGCCAATTACTGGTCAATACTACTTCCTTCCTTTCTCCATCTCTCTCTTTCCCGACTGCTCTCTCTCTCTCTCTTTTTCTATACACTACATTCTATACATTATACACTGCTTGCAGCTTTCTTCTGGCATCCAGAAAACCCAGATTCGTCCATCGGATTGCCAGATGGTGAAGCGTGATTCATCACTCCAGAGAACTCGTTTCCACTGCTCCATAGTCTGATGGCGAGGAGCTTTACACCACTCCAGCCGACGCTTGGCATTGCGCAGGGTGATCTTAGGCTTGTGTGCGGCTGCTCGGCCATGGAAACCCATTTCATGAAGCTCCCGACGAACAGTTCTTGGGCTGACGTTGCTTCCAGAGGCAGTTTGGAACTCGGTAGTGAGTGTTGCAACCAAGGACAGAGGATTTTTACGCTTTTCAGCACTCGCCGGTCCCGTTCTGTGAGCTTGTGTGGCCTACCACTTTCCGGCTGAGCCATTGTTGCTTCTAGACGTTTCCATTTAAATTTTGACTGGGGAAGCTCTACATAGATACTGAGTGTACAAAACATTAAGAACACCTTCCTAATTTTCAGTTGCACCCCTTTTGACCTCAATTTCTCGCGGCATGGACTCTACAAGGTGTCAAACATTCCACAGGGATTCTGGCCCATGTTGAATCCAATGCTTCCCACAGTTGTGTTAACCTGGCTGAATGTCCTTTGGGTGGTGGACCAATCTTGATACGAGTGTGAAAAACTGAGCAGCGTTACAGTTCTTGACACAAACCGGTGTGACTGGCACCTACTACCGTATCACGTTCAAAGGCACTTCAATCTTTTGTCTTGCCTATTCACCATCTGAATGGCACACATACACAATCCATGTCTCAATTGTTTAAGGCTTCAAAATCCTTCTTTAGCCTGTCTCCTCCCCTTCATCTGCACTGATTGCAGTGGATTTAACAACTGACCTCAATAATGGATCATAGCTTATACCTGGATTCACCTGGTCAGTCTATGTTATGGAAATAGCTGGTGTCCTAATGTTTTGTACTCTCAGTGTATATATTAAGCAGTGTCTTAACCCTGGTGTTGTGTTCGTTTCATGTTAATTAATTCTGTGTTCCCGGTTCAAAATGACCGCCCCATTATAGCTGATTATAAATCCATAATAATACATATATTATCACCTAATGTTGTGTTAGATTTCTTTTTTATCAACTTAAGCCAAGAAGGTGAGTGAGGTGTGTGTGTATGTGTGTGTGCTCAAACACACATGCATGTGGGGGTCTGGGAGAGGAAGTGTGTCCATCTGATGAATGGGCATGTGCCTGAACTCAATTTTATACACTAATTGTAGTCTCACCAATTCATTTCTAATGACCGGTTATTTTTGACCGGGAACACCACAGGTGTACAGAAGTTAAATAAAACACCCAAAATGTAATGAAAATCATCAACATGTATTTTGTGTGTTCAGATGCCCTGTGTGGACAAAGTCATGGAACCTTATGACAATCAGATTAAATGAACTACATTTTTCAGAGAGAAAACACAGCAGGATGGTTAAGCAGTGTGTTCCGTACTGAACCAGCATAGCAAAGCAGTTCAGAATAGAAGGATTTCATCAATAAGAAATCACATTCCCTGTCTTGTTAAATCAATAAATGTATTTCTCAATTGTTTCTTATGGTAATAGTTACACAAGACATGAAAGTAGACAAAGTACATTCTTCAAATACAGCGTTAAATATGTCTGAAAAACACCTTCGTTCAGAGTTGCCATGGAAATAGTACGTCACTGGGACAGGACTTTTATACCAGGCGATGTCAGAGGAAGGCCCTAAAAAATCCACCCAATCATAGACTGTTCTCTGATACCGCACGGCAAGCAGTACCGGACCACCAAGTCTGAGACAGCTTCTATCCTCAAGCCATAATACTGCTGAGCAGTTAATCAAAATGGCTACCCGGACAATTGACCCCCTGTCACGGATCCCTCCGGAACCTTCATCACGCACACCTGTCCCCTATTCCCACTGATTAGTATTTGTATATATATACAGTGGGGAGAACAAGTATTTGATACACTGCCGATTTTGCAGGTTTTCCTACTTACAAAGCATGTAGAGGTCTGTAATTTTTATCATAGGTACATTTCAACTGTGAGAGACAGAATCTAAAACAGAAATCAGGAAAATCACATTGTATGATTTTTAAGTAATTAATTTGCATTTTATTGCATGACATAAGTATTTGATACATCAGAAAAGCAGAACTTAATTTTTGGTACAGAAACCTTTGTTTGCAATTACAGAGATCATACGTTTCCTGTAGTTCTTGACCAGGTTTGCACACACTGCAGCAGGGATTTTGGCCCACTCCTCCATACAGACTTTCTAAAGATCCTTCAGGTTTCGGGGCTGTCGCTGGGCAATACGGACTTTCAGCTCCCTCCAAAGATGTTCAATTGGGTTCAGGTCTGGAGACTGGCTAGGCCACTCCAGGACCTTGAGATGCTTCTTACGGAGCCACTCCTTAGTTGCCCTGGCTGTGTGTTTTGGGTCGTTGTCATGCTGGAAGACCCAGCCACGACCCATCTTCAATGCTCTTACTGAGGGAATGAGGTTGTTGGCCAAGATCTCGCGATACATGGCCCCATCCATCCTCCCCTCAATACGGTGCAGTCGTCCTGTCCCCTTTGCAGAAAAGCATTCCCAAAGAATGATGTTTCCACCTCCATGCTTCACGGTTGGGATGGTGTTCTTGGGGTTGTACTCATCCTTCTTCTTCCTCCAAACACGGCGAGTGGAGTTTAGACCAAAAATCTCTATTTTTGTCTCATCAGACCACATGACCTTCTGCCATTCCTCCTCTGGATCATCCAGATGGTCATTGGCAAACTTCAGACGGGCCTGGACATGCGCTGGCTTGAGCAGGGGGACCTTGCGTGCGCTGCGGGATTTTAATCCATGACGGCGTAGTGTGTTACTAATGGTTTTCTTTGAGACTGTGGTCCCAGCTCTCTTCAGGTCATTGACCAGGTCCTGCCCTGTAGTTCTGGGCTGATCCCTCACCTTCCTCATGATCATTGATGCCCCATGAGGTGAGATCTTGCATGGAGCCCCAGACAGAGGGTGATTGACCGTCATCTTGAACTTCTTCCATTTTCTAATAATTGCGCCAACAGTTGTTGCCTTCTCACCAAGCTGCTTGCCTATTGTCTTGTAGCCCATCCCAGCCTTGTGCAGGTCTACAATTTATCCCTGATGTCCTTACACAGCTCTCTGGTCTTGGCCATTGTGGAGAGGTTGGAGTCTGTTTGATTGAGGGTGTGGACAGGTGTCTTTTATACAGGTAACGAGTTCAAACAGGTGCAGTTAATACAGGTAATGAGTGGAGAACAGGAGGGCTTGTTAAAGAAAAACTAACAGGTCTGTGAGAGCCGGAATTCTTACTGGTTGGTAGGTGATCAAATACTTATGTCATGCAATAAAATGCAAATTAATTACTTAAAAATCATACAATGTGATTTTTTGGATTTTTGTTTTAGATTCCGTTTCTCACAGTTGAAGTGTACCTATGATAAAAATTACAGACCTCTACATGCTTTGTAAGTAGGAAAACCTGCAAAATCGTCAGTGTATCAAATACTTGTTCTCCCCACTGTATATACATGTGCCTTTTGGTTTCCATTAGGCTGTCGTTTTTTGTTCCAATGTCTGTTGGTGCGTGTGAGTACCTGTGCTGTGTGTTTTGGCTTTGTGGATTGCGCAGATGATTACGGGTCTCGTCCCGTGTGTTAATCATTGTGCACGTATATATTTATTTGAGGTGGTACTCGCTCTTTTGTTTGAGTTTCAACCCTGTGTTTTTGTCTAAGTGTTTGTTTGGTCTTCGTCCCCGTGCCCTTACACGGCACGCCATAATTTGGGGAGTAATAAAAAAAACGATTGCGCATTCCTCCTTTATTATTATTTATTTTATTATATATTTTTTTTACTTTCTTGCACAGTCACTATACACACACACACACACACACACACACACACACACACACACACACACACACACACACACACACTACATACTGTACCCTCACACACACACACACACACACACTACATACTGTACCCTCACACACACACACACTACATACTGTACCCTCACACACACATACATATTGATGTACGTACACGTAGGTGCTGCGCTGTTATTTATGCATCCTGATTCAGGTTTCACTTTGACCCCTTCCTACATGTATGTACTGTATTCCCTCAATTACCTCAACTACCTCGTACCCCTGCACATTGACTCGGTACCGGTACTCCTTGTATATAGCCTCATCATTGTTCTTTATTGAATTACTTTTAAAATGTTTATTTCGCAAATATATTTATTCGTTTTTAACTCAGTATTGTTGGGAATGGGCTGATAAGTAAGCATTTCACGGCAAAGTCTACACCAGTCGTATTCGACGCATGTGACCAATAAAGTTTGAGCCGTTGAGACTTGGACAACCTTTTGATCATTTCTATAACTCACTGTTCAGAGTTTGAATGATTCAAATGGGAAAATGTCCTTTGACGGTTGGCAAGTGGAGACGAAAGGGTGTGTGTGTGTGTGTGTGTGTGCGTGTGTGCGTGTGCATGAGCCTGCGCACGTGTGCCCACTAGTGTCCCCTCTCTCCCCTTTCTCCCTCTCTCCTCCTCTTTCCCCCTCTCTCTCTCTCTCTGGAGAAGTGACTTTATTTCTCCTGTTCTTACAGGTACAATTGCTTCACAGAGACCTGGCAGAAGCCGTGGAGCCTGGCCTTACTGCTGACAGAAGGGCCAGACCTCCCACCTCACTCCTCCTCTCTTTCTCTTTACCATCTACCCTGTCACACAGTCTGTTTCCCCTCTCCTTCCCTCCGATTACCGCCCCTTTTCTGTCTTCTTCAGCTAGCTACGTCTCTCATCCGGTACACATGTCAAGCTGTAAGGCACCCACACGGTCACCTCCATGCCCGTATCTCTAGACCTAATTTATATGTTTGTTGTGTGGTCAAAATGTAATAAATAAGATTGGACAAAAGGTCCATGACACGTTTCACCATCTTGTCCTTCTTTCACTCCCTTCATCTTTCTTCCTTCCTTCTCCTCCCTTCCTCTCCTTTTCCCCCCCATATAAGGCTGAGCTATGTGACGGTTGTGATGGTTGGCCAAAGTTGTGTTAGTGTTCTCAGGGCTAGAGGCCTGGACGCCATCACGCCACAGTGAGAGCCAAGGTCCATGGTTCAGCACCTGACTGCACGTCCAATGGAACAGTTTACATTCACAATAACACTGGGGAACCAGTGGCATACCAATGTCAAACAGTCATGGACACATCTGTCATTTATGTATTGGTATGAATCTTTTTTGTGTGGTGTGTCAATGTGCACATGGGTGTTGTGTGCTAATACGTTTATGTGTGACACACCGTGTGTGTGTGCGACCGTGTGTGTGTGCAACCGTGTGTGTGTGTGTTTATGTCTGTGTGCCTGATGAACCCTGACAGTCTTACAGTAGACCATCTGCATAATTCCTTCTCCTTCCATCATTATGAGCCCCAGTCCCTGATGACTTAGGTGCAAAGTGCTGCTTCGCCCACACTTAAGATGGACCACCGCGGCATCATTAGCATCTAAAATGGGTCATTTCCACAGCGATGCTAACATAGCACAACAACTCCCTGGCGCCCAAACGGGTGACCCTGTTGTCCTTCATTAAGGAGTACGGCTAAGAAGGATATAGTTTCTGTCCGTTTGAATTGTAATGGGAATTGTGTGTGTGTGTGTGTGTGTGTGTGTGTGTGTGTGTGTGTGTGTGTGTGTGTGTGTGTGTGTGTGTGTGTGTGTGTGTGTGTGTGTGTGTGTGCGTGTGTGCGTGTGTGCGTGTGTGCGTGCGTGCGTGCGTGCGTGCGTGTGTTCGACCAGTGACTAATACATGTAGTTCATCAGGTATTGGCATGTGTGCCAATCAGGAGTAGTTGATGGTACGGTAACATTGGTAAAGTAGCACAATTGAGAGATTTGTCTTGCAAGTGAAGTTTTCTATGTGTGTGAGGTTCTGTGTGTCTGCAGTGTACTGCATCTGGATTAAAGACATGCAGCCTTGACCTGTCTGGTATTTCCCTGAGCCCTTACTGGCACTGAACTGTGTGTTTAATGTAAGCGACACTGTAGAAGGCTTTGCTATGTGTCTACGATAGAACAAACATGGACACTCACACTCACACTCACACACACACACACACACACACACACACACACACACACACACACACACACACACACACACACACACACACACACACACACACACACACACACACACACACACACACACACACACACACACAGAGGATGAGTTCACAGTGAGCTGAGAGCCCTAGGGTCCCAGGGGACAGCTGCTGAACTTAATGTAACTATTTACATTTCTAGACAGGCACTGTCTCGGGGCAGAAAGCCAGTCTGTAAATCATATTCAGTTCGCCCAGTAATTTCATGAATTGTTCTACTCTTCCCTTCTCTCCTTCAAAGAAGCCTTTATGCCCTTTGGGACTAGCGGGTCCTCTCTCTCGTTTGGTAATTTCATGCACTGTTGGACAAAAGAGTAGACATATTTACACATTTGCTATGTGCAAATGTTGAGAGGAATACATTAAAAGGGCCGTTATTTTGATTTGTGGCAGGGAGGGAATCTCTAGGGTCAAATAAACCAAAAGCAACCTCTCCGTTTGTGTGTAACTAAGTGAATGTTTGCTTTATGTGTGGGCATGAGACAAGAAATAATAAAATTTAAAATAAACCAATGACAGGCTGTTGTGTATGTACCACAGGTGGCTGGTGGCACCTCAATTGGGAAGGACGGGCTCATGCGGTTGGAACGTAATGAATGGAATGTTATCAAACACGTGTTTGATACGACTCCATTCTCTCCATTCCAGCAATTATTATGAGCCATCCTCCCCTCACCAGCCTCCTGTGCTATGTACAGTATGTATGGCTCTCGTGACACTGTGACAAAGGTAACCCGCTGTTCAGAAGTGGAAGAGAAGAGAAAGACTTCTGATCCCTCCACATGCTGTACTGTAACAGATCCAACACAAACCACAAGAGAAGCTGGAAGAAACAAACAACACGATGATGAAAAAAAGAAGATGGATCCACCTGCATTTCACGACAAGTGTCTTTTTGCTAACCACAAGCATGCCACATATCTAAGAAAGAAGACAGGTTAAACAGAACACCATCAGAATTGAAGCTATATTTTATTCAGATATTTTTGTTTTGCTATTTCAGGCAAAGGCAAGGAACCACGGAGAAGGAGATGAAGGACTATGGCCTGTCTTGGAAAAACATCCCCAAAAAGGCAGAAGATTGGCAACAGTGGCCCTGTATCATGGAAGCCTTATGTTCCACATAGGAATGAAGAGTATTAAGCAAGTCATATTTCAGTCAATGACCAATGTTTGCATTGGATGTCATTACAACGGTTCTAGGGTCATGACGCTAGGGACAGACTAGCTGTGGTTTCCATGCTAGTCAGGGTGGTGATTATCCTAAAGCAAACCTTTATGACTCTATAAACTGCCCTCTCGCTTTAGAAAATCAATCCAACAACTTTGGAATTAATTGAGCAAGGAAAGAGCCTATCAGAATCTGTCTGCGATGACTGGGCCAAACAATTGTCAGTTGACAGTCGAAATAACCAAGCAATGCAACAATTATGTCTTTGTTTTGTCAGCGTTTTTTCAATACTTAAATTCGATACTTAAAAATTGTATAACTCTGTAATTATGCCTATTTTGGAAGTAGTTACGTTGCTTTTGCTTTCCTCGACCGTCCCTCCTGCCCCTCCTTCCTACTCTGGATGTGTCTGATTTCCAGCTTGTCTCTGTGAGGCATGTGTGATAGAAGTCTTCAGATCTCGATGCTCACTGGTTCTCATTCTTTTGAAGCATTGGAAAGAATTCCCAGGTCAGAATTGATTTATAAAGGAAATGTATGCACAACGCTGCAAGATGCAAAATCAATTTGCTTTCTCCCACTTTGCTCTCTCCCCTTCCACTCTCTCTCCCACCCCCACTCTCCTTCTCTCTCCCTCCCTCTTTCTCTCTCTCCTACTCTCTAATCAACCGCTGCATGTGTAAAAGTGCTTAAGGCATTTTCTCAAGCAGAGTGAAAGAGCCCATCAGCTACCGTGGTATGTCCGTTTGAGAGCGCATGTGCTTGTGTGTGGACGTGCGCAAAGACAGTTCACAGATCCTCAACGCCTGATTTAATTGGTATTACAGAGATCTGCGTTACTTTAGTTCGGATGAGACAGGGATTGACGCAAAGCTGGTTATTATTACTGCTATATTATGAATGTCCTTATTACCTGGTGAGTGAAATACTGAGAGGTGCTCGGTCAGGAAGACACAGGGTATGTATTGGGCTACTGTATGTGACAACTGGAAAGTTGGCTACTGTATGTGTTACCCCTGTGATGAACATGAGGTAAATAAACAGCTAAATAATGTACTCAAATGAATGTTCTCAAGTATGCGGCTATGGTTGAAGAGGAATCGAGGGGTGGAAGTCGGGTCGAGAGAGTACTTACTACTTACTAGAGCAGGGTATGGACGTATGGAATGGGAAAGTGAGGACATGGTAACGCTAACAAACATGCATCCTATTGGTGGAGCTAGCTAGAAGGATTCAATTGAAGCCAATTAGTGCTCAAGATACTGTATCAGAGGACTGCGGAGAAAGAGAAACAAACAACAGTATCCTCTACGTGACTCCTGGCTGAAACAATAGACAGAAAGGCAGCAGTTCATGTCTTCCTGTCTCTAAGTGCTGTGTGATGGAAAAGTATGAGAGCACAGCAGCTGAATGCAGACTGCTTCTCTGTGATTGTGCTATTATACTGGCAGAGTGGTGGGAAGTTTTGATGAATGGGACCGAAGGGGAAGGGTGGGTGGGGGGGGAGATCAGAACAGGGGGTGAGGTTGGTGGAGGGGCAGGGTTTGGTGTGTGTTGGAGGGGGGCTAAATTCCCCGTGGAGAGACCCAATCTGGGACAGAGGCCTTGGACTATTGATCTGCTTCCAGAAGCCCATCACTCACTCTTAGAACCCTGCGACTGCTTCTAGCAGAGCAGCCTGGAGAGGAAAGGAGGCAGGCCTGGAGAGGAGGGAGGGAGGGTAGGCTGAAAGAGAGAATAGAGTTGGTTCCGAAACCTGATATCATGCTGATCAGAACGTGTGATTGCCTTATTGCTTTATCAGCCAAGCCTTTTAACTTTTTGCCTACAATTTCTGGAAATCGAATAAACATAATAAAAAAATCCCCATTTAAAATCGGTCTATTTAAACTACAGATATCAGTTTTTTTGCAGGTGCTGCGTCTCAATCCACCGCATCCTCCGATATCGCCCTTCCGCGTCTGCAGTGTTTGTCAGACCATGAGACACCCCGAAAATTGGTCTTCACACAAAAACGTCTGTAGCGTCCGAACGGTTTGGCCGACAGAGCATTATGACCACTGTATTGGAAGACGAGACTCTCACGAACACGATAGTTTTCCGTTTTGCTCTTGGAGGCCCACAAGCCTCACAAGACTCGTCTGAAGATCCCTGGTACCAGTTAAAAAAATTATTGGAATTATATATGGAGATAGTTAAGTGGCTAAAATAAGGCGATAAATAAATAAAACATGTTTTGACTATCTGTTGTTCCATGTGGTGAATATGTTATTTAATGCTTTTCTATTGGCTAATAGCAGTAACGTCAAATGCAATGTTTCATCCAATAGTTTTATTTCTCTATATTTTTTATATACCTGAAGGGGTCTTAAGACCAAAAAGGTCATTTTGTTTTCATGAATTTTTACAATATAGACAATTTTGATTTTACAGCTGGCCCATTTAGCGGAAATCACTAATTTCTGCCTCCAGGACAAAGACTCATTCCAATAAATGTCAACCTGCCAGTCAGCTAGTCAATAAGCAGACTGGAGGAGAATTATTGGCCAGCCTGGGAGGCATTTGTGGGGCCACAGCCTTTGATAGGCTGCTATCTGGTCTGGTGATTGTAATTGGACAGGATGGAGTTCTCTGGTCTGCTGATTGGATCGGGGGCTGTCTGAGGATGCCTGTCCTTAAAGAGCCTACTGTACATAAAGGCTAGATTAATCACACATGCATCATATCCATGTGGAATTGTGAGATGGATTCAGAAAGGCGGGGGTCTGATTATAGTACTTAACAATGGTTCTCTCCTGATGTTTAACCGCCATATGCAATCATCTTCAACAACAAAGGAGTGTGGAACTTCAGCGAACACAACCACGCCAAACAAACAGGGTCAAGGCTGGTTCACTTTGAGATTAGTGAACCCAAGCATGCAATGACGTTTAGCAGTGTCAAACGTACCTACATTGAATATAGTTGTAAGGAATTGCATTCTGGGTAACAAGCAGTACTCAGTGCCCCCCCTCCGCCCCCCTCACCCCACCTCCCATGAGATGTCACAAACATGTTCCATCTTCTGAACTCCATATGTCTCCTGTCTTCTTTTTCCTACCTCCCTTCTTCCCTTTAATCAGTTCTCCTCCAATCAGAGTCAGTGCTGAGGGACTGTTTTAGCTCTGGAAAGGAGCAGCGCAGAGCAGTCCCACTGCTCAGATGCCTTTTAATTGAAGGTTAGGGTTAGGTATTAGGAGGCATAAAATAAACGCCTGAAACTAGATTCCCAACATACTGGTCTTGACGAGTGAAAAAAGAAACTGTTGAGGGAGGTTCTCTTCTGCACTGTTCAACCAATCCAGTAAATGTGGAGGAGGAGTTAAGGTGGAGCGTAGCCTTGTTGTTGAAGCTGAAGTTAACGTCCGCAGGCTCTCTTTCCATTTCCCCTGAAAACCGGAACATCCGGTTGTTGGGGACTCGGCAGAGGCTAGAGTTCCCCTGTGGATCTGACCTTGTGGGGAAGCTGATCAATCGCCAGAGGTTGGCGCTGCTATGACAGTGGTGGGGGAACTCCACTGGCCTGAATTCAAAAACAGGGGACCTGGTACAGTGCATCAAAGGGCTGTGGGAATCATTTGCATTCTAATGTTGAGAGAAAGTGCTCTCTCTCTCTCTCTCTCTCTCTCTCTCTCTCTCTCTCTCTCTTTCTCTCTCTCTCTCTCTCTCTCTCATACTCTCTATCCCCCTTCTCTATCCTTCTCTCCCTCTCTTGCCACCTTCTTTTTAGTTTGTTTATTTCTTAATGGTGATTCTTCAGTTGTGAGGAAAACGACGTCCCCCTGTGCTGACGTGGTCCAGCAGATAGCCATCTAAGCGAGGGGCCATTACAACACCTCAAATGAATTACACTATATACGCCTGTGTCGATTAGAGACACGCAGCATAAATGTATGAACACCTAGGCAGCATTGAAAATAGCACCCTATGCTCTACAATACAGTGCACTACTTCTTTAAAATCATTTTTGGAGTTTTAAGATAAAGGACACCAGAAAGGAAATACCTGAAGGACGTGCACTCAGCTTGAATTGGAATTATTACAGAAAAGTAACCTGTAGCACAACAAACTACACTGCTACATCGAAACCACGTACAACCCAATGCCATGTCACCAAACCCACTACATCATGTGTGTGATGTGCATAAATGAATGCTGCATTGTTTAATGATAATCGTTACCCTATGTTAGAAAGTTGTCACTGTCCCTTACACACTGACTTTGTAGAGGACATGTACAGTTGAAGTCGGAAGTTTACATACACCTTAGCCAAATACATTTAAACTCAGGTTTTCACAATTCCTGACATTTAATCCTAGTAAAAATTCCCTGTCTTAGGTCAGTTAGGATCACCACTATATTTTAAGAATGTGAAATGTCAGAATAATAGTAGAGAGAATGATATATTTCAGCTTTTATTTATTTCATCACATTCCCAGTTGGTCAGAAGTTTACATACACTCAATTAGTATTTGGTAGCATTGCTTTTAAATTGTTTAACTTGGGTCAAAAGTTTCAGGTAGAATTCCACAAGCTTCCCACAATAAGTTGGATGAATTTTGGCCCATTCCTCCTGACAGAGCTGGTGTAACTGAGTCAGGTTTGTAGGCCTCCTTGCTAGCACATGCTATTTCAGTTCTGCCCACACATTTTCTAGAGAATTGAGGTCAGGGCTTTGTGATGGCCACTCCAATACCTTGACATTGTTGTCCTTAAGCCATTTTGCCACAACTTTGGAAGTATGCTTGGGGTCATTGTCCATTTGGAAGACCCATTTGTGACCAAGCTTTAACTTCCTGACTGATGTCTGAGAAGTTGCTTCAATATATCCACATAATTTTCTTTCCTCATGATACCATCTATTTTGTGAAGTGCACCAGGCCCTCCTGCAGCAAAGCACCTCCACAACATGATGCTGCCACCCCTGTACTTCACGGTTGGGATGGTGTTCTTCGGCTTGCAAGCCTCCCCCTTTTTCCTCCAAATATAATGATGGTCATTATGGCCAAACAGTTCTATTTTTGTTTCATCAGACCAGAGGACATTTCTCCAAAAAGTACGATCTTTGTCCCCATGTGCAGTTGCAAACCGTAGTCTGGCGTTTCTATGGCGGTTTTGGAGCAGTGGCTTCTTCCTTGCTGAGCGGCCTTTCAGGTTATGTTGATATAAGACACGTTTTACTGTGGATATAGATACTTTTGTACCTGTTTCCTCCAGCATCTTCACAAGGTCCTTCGCTGTTGTTTTGGGATTGATTTGAACTTTTCGCACCAATGTACATTCCTCTCTAGGATACAGAACGCTTCTCCTTCCTGAGCGGTATGACGGCTTCGTGGTCCCATAGTGTTTATACTTGCGTACTATTGTTTGCACAGATGAACGTGGTACGTTCAGGTGTTTGGAAATTGCTCCCAAGGATGAACCAGACTTGTGGAGGTCTACATTTTTTTCTGAGGTCTTGGCTGATTTCTTTTGATTTTCCCATGATGTCAAGCGAAGAAGCACTGAGTTTGAAGTTAGGCCTTGAAATACATCCATAGGCACACCTCCAATTGACTCAAATAATGTAAATTAGCCTAGCAGAAGCTTCTAAAGCCATGACATTATTTTCTGGAATATTCCAAGCTGTTTAAAGGCATAGTCAATTTAGTGTATGCCTTCTTCTGACCCACTGGAATTGTGATACAGTGAATTATAAGTGAAATAATCTTGTCTGTAAACAATTGTTGGAAAAATTACTTGTGTCATGCACAAAGTAGATGTCCTAACCGACTTGCAAAAACTATAGTTTGTTAACAATAAATTTGTGGAGTGGTTGAAAAACGAGTTTTAATGACTTCAACTGTTTTTCTGCTCTCGCCACTGACAAAGCGTCCCATCAATATGACTAATGTAGGCTAACAAAGATTTTTTCGGAAGGGCCATTTGCAAAAGATCAGAACTTTGAAGTTGGCTCTTGCAGCGGCGAATTAACGTGAGTTATGTATCCTCCAATTATGACAGTATGATTGCCAATCACTCCCACTCGTGCTATTTAACATTATGGGCCATTAGCAGGTACAAATCGCTCCGATGACGGGTTGCCATGGTGACCGTTGCTGAGTTGACTCCGTTATTGACCTTCCTGCGAGATCAACCCCATCTGCTATCAAAAAAGCAGGGGAGTAATTAAATATCCAATCACACGATACGATAGGAACCCGACGGAGAAAAAAATGATAAAGAGGCCTCTTAAAGCATGGACTTGAAAAGAGATGCCCCTAAGCTTACTGGAGAGGATATTACGAAATGCTGCTTAATTATGAGAGCAAACCTTTGTGGATGGCCTCAAGATATTCAATTTAGGAATTAATTCACCACATGAAGAGATCATAAAATCTAAATAGCCCTCCGGCCCCTTAAGGATGTCTTATCCATACACAAATGAAAATTAGAGAAATCTTTTCATTAAAATGTCTGGCAGGGGTGTTGAATGGATTTTAAAAAAGCAAGCAAAAGTCCATATAAAATATTCTGATATTCGACCGCCCAACTGCGATTAGTTGCTGATATTCACTCCCACTAATGCCTAAATACCTTCTATTTATCAAGTTTTTTGATTATGAAACTAAATACTCAAAACTGCAATTAAACACGTATATTATTAGGCTAATGATGTTCTCGCACACCATGGTACTGTAGGCTACAACTGTAACCTTGAACCTACTTCTGAAACAAAGAGTGGGTAGAGAAGAATAATTACACGTAACAGTTAGAGCCACAGTAAGAAGGCCCTGACCCTGAATAGTAAATAGGTTTGGTAATATCATCGTTGCGCTCTCCTGTGCATACATGATTGTGCTTTGGGCTGTGAAAGAAAAGAGACAGAAGGGTAATGCGTAAACTGCCCTTAAAGGCTAATATCCCACAGAAACTTATTCTACTCTTCTTCTTCACATCTCAGTTTTATGACCCTGGCTGACAGAGCGAGAGAAGAGAGAGAGAGAAGAGAGAAGAGAGAGAGAGAGTGAAGAAAGAGAAAGACGAAGATAACATTTCTTAGCAGTCCCCTCAGTGTCACAGAAACAGACTGAGCGACAGTAAGACATTGTAGCAGAGGAACGGGTATGTCGGGGTAAGTCAGACAGTTGAGACAGAGAGATGGCGTGTGTTTGGTCGTGGCTCCATAACAGAATGCATGGCCATGGGGAGCCACCGTGTTGAGGGAGGGAGTGACAGCTGCTGAGGTGTCCATTCTGCATGCCATCCTGCCCCACCTGCAGCACAATCGATGGCTGCCCCATACTAATCTGCCTGGCCAATGAATGAGTGCTCCTTACTCATCTGCCTGGCCAATGACTGAGGGCCCAGCGTATCAATCAAAATATGACACAGGCAGTCAGGGAGCAGCATGGCTGAGAATAACTACTGAGCCTAATGGTCTCACACACACATACAAACACACACACACACACACACAAACTATCCCCAGAAGCTACGGTCATCTCTTTTAGCACGCATGATTTACCCTGGAGAATTTGTAATATTATGATCTCTTGCCACTTTCATAAGATTACCAGTTGATCTGAGTGAGGCTGTGGGCTGTGCTGGCCAAGGAGAAGGGGAGGAGTGGGGTGTTAAATGTGTCTGTTTGTCGGTGCTACTTTAGAGTCGTCAGCCGCTGATCAACTCTAACAGAGTCATACTGATAAAACAGCCAGTCATGTTCTGCTTGTTCCTTGTCCCCAAATATCTATGGAGACAAAGAAAGAGTGAAATGAGTGACTTGAGAGTAACTTGATATTAGGGGGTGTTACACACAGGTGTGTGAGGTGCATACAGGGAATTTGAGGCAACACACAACTTTGAAATAGAACAAAAAGACAAACAAACCAATATTGATTCTTTGGATGATGTTCCCATTGCACACCTACCTCACATCCCAGATGCCATTACGCTATGGATTGACACAGAATATGAGCGTGTCAATAGCTAACGGCAGTGAGAGCATGTACCATTCTCAAATGCTCCTTTGATCTCATTCTCAGAATTCTAATCACGATGACAAAGATGAGAATTCCCGGTGGGAATGCTGCTAACTTTGATTAAACATTCATGGTTGTTCCCCCCTTAGTGGAGTGCGTTGGCAGGGTAACTATTCCGACAGAGCTGAAACTCCCAGTCATCCATATGGCTACTGTTTGCGTCTGAAAGCCGTCTATGAGTTAAAGTCTCAGCGTGTGTGTTATGAGTGTGTTATTGCTTCACAGCTGTCAAATTAAGAACAGAAAAACCCACTCCCACTCATCCACAACCCCCCAAACTCAACACAATCTGATAAATGTTTCTGAATTCCTACCCCGTGAAGAGCATCATATCTATTTCTCTTTCTTTCTCTTTCATTACAGCTTACTCTGCTCTGTCTGCTGTTTCTCATCTCAACATCAAGCTGAAATTACCAAATAAATGAAACTATATTCTGGGTTTTTTCCCCCATCCTCCATTTCTCGGTTCTGTTCATCCTCAGAGTAGTATCTCTCTAATGGCCTCTCGCCATGTCCAGGCTGAATGTTAGCGGTTAGAGGACCATGTCCAGGCTGAATGTTAGAGGACCATGTTCTGGCTTAATGTTAGTGGTTAGAGGACCATGTTCTGGCTTAATGTTAGTGGTTAGAGGACCATGCTCTGGCTGTATGTTAGGGGATAGAGTATCAGGTGAAGGCAGTTAGAAGACCAGGTCCAGGTTGAGTGTTTGCAGTTATAGGACCAGGTCCAGGCTGAATATTAGCGGTTAGAGGACCTTGTTCTGGCTGAATATTAGCGGTTTCAGGACCATGTTCTGGCTGAATGTTAGCGGTTAGAGTTCCATGTCCAGGCTGAATGTTAGCGGTTAGAGTTCCATGTCCAGGCTGAATGTTAGCAGTTAGAGGACCATGTCCAGGCTGAATGTTAGCAGTTAGAGGACCATGTCCAGGCTGAATGTTAGGGGTTAGAGTTCCATGTCCAGACTGAATGTTAGGGGTTAGAGTACCATGTCCAGGCTGAATGTTAGCGGTTAGAGTTCCATGTCCAGGCTGAATGTTAGCGGTTAGAGTTCCATGTCCAGGCTGAATGTTAGGGGTTAGAGTTCCATGCCCAGACTGAATGTTAGGGGTTAGAGTACCATGTCCAGGCTGAATGTTAGCGGTTAGAGTTCCATGTCCAGGCTGAATGTTAGCGGTTAGAGTTCCATGTCCAGGCTGAATGTTAGGGGTTAGAGTACCATGTCCAGGCTGAATGTTAGCGGTTAGAGTACCATGTCCAGACTGAATGTTATCAGTTAGAGGACCATGTCCAGGCTGAATGTTTGGGGTTAGAGTACCATGTCCAGGCTGAATGTTAGCGGTTAGAGTTCCATGTCCAGACTGAATGTTAGGGGTTAGAGTACCATGTCCAGGCTGAATGTTAGCGGTTAGAGTACCATGTCCAGGCTGAATGTTAGGGGTTAGAGTACCATGTCCAGGCTGAATGTTAGCGGTTAGAGTACCATGTCCAGACTGAATGTTAGCAGTTAGAGGACCATGTCCAGGCTGAATGTTAGCAGTTAGAGGACCATGTCCAGGCTGAATGTTAGCGGTTAGAGTTCCATGTCCAGGCTGAATGTTAGGGGTTAGAGTACCATGTCCAGGCTGAATGTTAGCGGTTAGAGTACCATGTCCAGACTGAATGTTAGCAGTTAGAGGACCATGTCCAGGCTGAATGTTTGGGGTTAGAGTACCATGTCCAGGCTGAATGTTAGCGGTTGGAGTTCCATGTCCAGACTGAATGTTAGGGGTTAGAGTACCATGTCCAGGCTGAATGTTAGCGGTTAGAGTTCCATGTCCAGACTGAATGTTAGGGGTTAGAGTACCATGTCCAGGCTGAATGTTAGCGGTTAGAGTACCATGTCCAGGCTGAATGTTAGGGGTTAGAGTTCCATGTCCAGGCTGAATGTTAGCGGTTAGAGGACCATGTCCAGGCTGAATGTTAGGGGTTAGAGTTCCATGTACAGGCTCAATGTTAGCGGTTAGAGTACCATGTCCAGGCTGAATGTTAGGGGTTAGAGTACCATGTCCAGGTTGAATGTTAGGGGATAGAGTACCATGTCCAGGCTGAATGTTAGGGGTTAGAGTACCATGTCCAGGCTGAATGTTAGCGGTTAGAGTTCCATGTCCAGGCTGAATGTTAGCGGTTAGAGTTCCATGTCCAGGCTGAATGTTAGGGGTTAGAGTTCCATGTCCAGGCTGAATGTTAGGGGTTAGAGTACCATGTCCAGGCTGAATGTTAGCGGTTAGAGTTCCATGTCCAGGCTGAATGTTAGGGGTTAGAGTTCCATGTCCAGGCTGAATGTTAGCAGTTAGAGGACCATGTCACGGCTGAATGTTTGAAGTTAGAGTAACATGTCCAGGTTGAATGTTAGCGGTTAGAGGACCATGTCCAGG
This sequence comes from Salvelinus alpinus, assembly GCF_045679555.1. Taxonomy (NCBI): domain Eukaryota; kingdom Metazoa; phylum Chordata; class Actinopteri; order Salmoniformes; family Salmonidae; genus Salvelinus; species Salvelinus alpinus. Next base: position 55,246,269 of record NC_092092.1, on the reverse strand, counting down.
CTGAATGTTAGCGGTTAGAGGACCAGGTCTAGAAGGTTAAAGAACCATGTCCAGGCTGAGTGTCAGAGGGTAGAGGTCCAGGTCCAGGCTGAGTGTTAGCGGTTAAGGTACCAATTTCAGGCTGAATGATAGCTGTTAAAAGACCATGTCCAGCCTGAGTGTTAGCAGTTATAGTACCATGTCCAGGTTGACTGTTTGCGGTTAGAGGACCATGTTCTGGCTGAATGTTAGCGGTTAGATGTCCAGCTTAGAGGACCATGTCCAGGCTAAATGTTAGCGGATAGAGTATCAGGTGATGGCAGTGAGAAGACCAGGTCCAGTCTGAGTGTTTGCAGTTAGAGGACCATGTCCAGGCTGAATGTGAAGGGTTAGAGGACCATGTCCAGGCTGAATGTGAAGGGTTAGAGGACCATGTCCAGGCTGAATGTGAAGGGTTAGAGGACCATGTCCAGGCTGAATGTGAAGGGTTAGAGGACCATGTCCAGGCTGAATGTGAAGGGTTAGAGGACCATGTCCAGGCTGAATGTTAAGGGTTAGAGGACCATGTCCAGGCTGAATGTGAAGGGTTAGAGGACCATGTCCAGGCTGAATGTTAAGGGTTAGAGGACCATGTCCAGGCTGAATGTGAAGGGTTAGAGGACCATGTCCAGGCTGAATGTTAGAGGACCATGTCCAGGCTGAATGTTAAGGGTTAGAGGACCATGTCCAGGCTGAACGTTAACGGTTAGAGGACCATGCTCTGGCTGAATGTTAGCGGTTATAGGATCAGGTCCAGGCTGAATGTTTGCGGTTAGAGGACCATGTCCAGGCTGAATGTTAGAGGTTAGAGGACCATGTCCAGGCTGAATGTTAGAGGTCCATGTCCAGGCTGAATGTTAGCGGTTAGAGGACCATGCTCTGGCTGAATGTTAGCAGTTAGAGGACCATGTTCTGGCTTAATGTTAGCGGTTAGAGGACCATGATCTGTCTGAATGTTCGCGGTTAGAGGCTCAGGTCCAGACTGAATGTTTGCGGTTAGAGTACCATGTCCAGGCTGAATATTAGAGGTTAGAGGACCATGTCCAGGCTGAATGTTAGAGGTCCATGTCCAGGCTGAATGTTAGCGGTTAGAGGACCATGTTCTGGCTTAATGTTAGCGGTTAGAGGACCATGCTCTGGCTGAATGTTAGCGGTTAGAGGACCATGATCTGTCTGAATGTTAGCGGTTAGAGGACCAGGTCCAGGCTGAATGTTAGCATTTAGAGGACCATGCTCTGGCTGAATGTTAGCGGTTAGAGGACCATGCTCTGGCTGAATGTTAGCGGTTAGAGGACCATGCTCTGGCTGAATGTTAGCGGTTAGAGGACCATGCTCTGGCTGAATGTTAGCGGTTAGAGGACCATGACCAGGCTGAATGTTAGCGGTTAGAGGACCATGCTCTGGCTGAATGTTAGCGGTTAGAGTACCATGTCCAGACTGAATGTTAGCAGATAGAGGACCATGTCCAGGCTGAATGTTTGCGGTTAGAGTACCATGTCCAGGCTGAATGTTAGAGGTCCATGTATAGGCTGAATGTTAGAGGTCCATGTCCAGGCTGAATGTTAGAGGTCCATGTCCAGGCTGAATGTTGGAGGTTCATGTCAAGGCTGAATGTTAGCGGTTAGAGGACCATGTCCAGGCTGAGTGTTAGCGGTTAGTGGACCATGTCCAGGCTGAGTGTTAGCGGTTAGAGGACCATGTCCAGTCTGAATGTTAGCGGTTAGAGGACGATTTCCAGGCTGAATGTTAGCGGTTAGAGGTTCATGTCCAGGCTGAATGTTAGTGATTAGAGGACCATGTCCAGGCTGAATGTTAGCGGTTAGAGGACCATGTCCAGGCTGAGTGTTAGCGGTTAGAGGACCATGTCCAGTCTGAATGTTAGCGGTTAGAGGACCATGGCCAGGTTGAGTGTTAACGGTTATAATACCATGTCCAGGCTGAGTATTAGCGGTTATAGTACCATGTCCAGGCTGAATGTTAGCGGTAAGAGGACCATGTTCTGGCTGAATGTTATCGGTTGGAGGACCAGGTCAAGGCTGAATGTTAGCGGTTAGATGTCCAGGTTAGAGGACCACGGCCAGGTTGAGTGTTAGCGGTTAGAAGACCAGGTCCAGGCTGAGTGTTTGCAGTTAGAGGACCATGTCCAAGCTGAATGTTAGCGGTTAGAGGACCATGTCCAGGCTGAATGTTAGCGGTTAGAGGACTATGTCCAGGCTGAATGTTAGCGGATAGAGTATCAGGTGAAGGCAGTTAGAAGACCAGGTCCAGGCTGAATGTTAGCGGATAGAGTATCAGGTGAAGGCAGTTAGAGGACCATGTCCAGGCTGAATGTTAATGGTTAGATGACAATGTCCAGGCTGAACGTTAACTGTTAGAGGACCATGTCCAGGCTGAATGTTAGCGGTTAGAGGACCATGTTCTGGCTGGATGTTAATAGTTAGATGACCAAGTCCAGGCTGAGTTCTAACCGTTAGATGACCAGGTCCAGGCTGAATGTTAGCGGTTAGAGTTCCATGTCCAGGCTGAATGTTAGGGGTTAGAGTACCATGTCCAGGCTGAATGTTAGCGGTTAGAGTACCATGTCCAGACTGAATGTTAGCAGTTAGAGGACCATGTCCAGGCTGAATGTTTGGGGTTAGAGTACCATGTCCAGGCTGAATGTTAGCGGTTGGAGTTCCATGTCCAGACTGAATGTTAGGGGTTAGAGTACCATGTCCAGGCTGAATGTTAGCGGTTAGAGTTCCATGTCCAGACTGAATGTTAGGGGTTAGAGTACCATGTCCAGGCTGAATGTTAGCGGTTAGAGTACCATGTCCAGGCTGAATGTTAGGGGTTAGAGTTCCATGTCCAGGCTGAATGTTAGCGGTTAGAGGACCATGTCCAGGCTGAATGTTAGGGGTTAGAGTTCCATGTACAGGCTCAATGTTAGCGGTTAGAGTACCATGTCCAGGCTGAATGTTAGGGGTTAGAGTACCATGTCCAGGTTGAATGTTAGGGGATAGAGTACCATGTCCAGGCTGAATGTTAGGGGTTAGAGTACCATGTCCAGGCTGAATGTTAGCGGTTAGAGTTCCATGTCCAGGCTGAATGTTAGCGGTTAGAGTTCCATGTCCAGGCTGAATGTTAGGGGTTAGAGTTCCATGTCCAGGCTGAATGTTAGGGGTTAGAGTACCATGTCCAGGCTGAATGTTAGCGGTTAGAGTTCCATGTCCAGGCTGAATGTTAGGGGTTAGAGTTCCATGTCCAGGCTGAATGTTAGCAGTTAGAGGACCATGTCACGGCTGAATGTTTGAAGTTAGAGTAACATGTCCAGGTTGAATGTTAGCGGTTAGAGGACCATGTCCAGGCTGAATGTTAGCGGTTAGAGGACCAGGTCTAGAAGGTTAAAGAACCATGTCCAGGCTGAGTGTCAGAGGGTAGAGGTCCAGGTCCAGGCTGAGTGTTAGCGGTTAAGGTACCAATTTCAGGCTGAATGATAGCTGTTAAAAGACCATGTCCAGCCTGAGTGTTAGCAGTTATAGTACCATGTCCAGGTTGACTGTTTGCGGTTAGAGGACCATGTTCTGGCTGAATGTTAGCGGTTAGATGTCCAGCTTAGAGGACCATGTCCAGGCTAAATGTTAGCGGATAGAGTATCAGGTGATGGCAGTGAGAAGACCAGGTCCAGTCTGAGTGTTTGCAGTTAGAGGACCATGTCCAGGCTGAATGTGAAGGGTTAGAGGACCATGTCCAGGCTGAATGTGAAGGGTTAGAGGACCATGTCCAGGCTGAATGTGAAGGGTTAGAGGACCATGTCCAGGCTGAATGTGAAGGGTTAGAGGACCATGTCCAGGCTGAATGTGAAGGGTTAGAGGACCATGTCCAGGCTGAATGTTAAGGGTTAGAGGACCATGTCCAGGCTGAATGTGAAGGGTTAGAGGACCATGTCCAGGCTGAATGTTAAGGGTTAGAGGACCATGTCCAGGCTGAATGTGAAGGGTTAGAGGACCATGTCCAGGCTGAATGTTAGAGGACCATGTCCAGGCTGAATGTTAAGGGTTAGAGGACCATGTCCAGGCTGAACGTTAACGGTTAGAGGACCATGCTCTGGCTGAATGTTAGCGGTTATAGGATCAGGTCCAGGCTGAATGTTTGCGGTTAGAGGACCATGTCCAGGCTGAATGTTAGAGGTTAGAGGACCATGTCCAGGCTGAATGTTAGAGGTCCATGTCCAGGCTGAATGTTAGCGGTTAGAGGACCATGCTCTGGCTGAATGTTAGCAGTTAGAGGACCATGTTCTGGCTTAATGTTAGCGGTTAGAGGACCATGATCTGTCTGAATGTTCGCGGTTAGAGGCTCAGGTCCAGACTGAATGTTTGCGGTTAGAGTACCATGTCCAGGCTGAATATTAGAGGTTAGAGGACCATGTCCAGGCTGAATGTTAGAGGTCCATGTCCAGGCTGAATGTTAGCGGTTAGAGGACCATGTTCTGGCTTAATGTTAGCGGTTAGAGGACCATGCTCTGGCTGAATGTTAGCGGTTAGAGGACCATGATCTGTCTGAATGTTAGCGGTTAGAGGACCAGGTCCAGGCTGAATGTTAGCATTTAGAGGACCATGCTCTGGCTGAATGTTAGCGGTTAGAGGACCATCCTCTGGCTGAATGTTAGCGGTTAGAGGACCATGCTCTGGCTGAATGTTAGCGGTTAGAGGACCATGCTCTGGCTGAATGTTAGCGGTTAGAGGACCATGACCAGGCTGATTGTTAGCGGTTAGAGGACCATGCTCTGGCTGAATGTTAGCGGTTAGAGTACCATGTCCAGACTGAATGTTAGCAGATAGAGGACCATGTCCAGGCTGAATGTTTGCGGTTAGAGTACCATGTCCAGGCTGAATGTTAGAGGTCCATGTATAGGCTGAATGTTAGAGGTCCATGTCCAGGCTGAATGTTAGAGGTCCATGTCCAGGCTGAATGTTGGAGGTTCATGTCAAGGCTGAATGTTAGCGGTTAGAGGACCATGTCCAGGCTGAGTGTTAGCGGTTAGTGGACCATGTCCAGGCTGAGTGTTAGCGGTTAGAGGACCATGTCCAGTCTGAATGTTAGCGGTTAGAGGACGATTTCCAGGCTGAATGTTAGCGGTTAGAGGTTCATGTCCAGGCTGAATGTTAGTGATTAGAGGACCATGTCCAGGCTGAATGTTAGCGGTTAGAGGACCATGTCCAGGCTGAGTGTTAGCGGTTAGAGGACCATGTCCAGTCTGAATGTTAGCGGTTAGAGGACCATGGCCAGGTTGAGTGTTAACGGTTATAATACCATGTCCAGGCTGAGTATTAGCGGTTATAGTACCATGTCCAGGCTGAATGTTAGCGGTAAGAGGACCATGTTCTGGCTGAATGTTATCGGTTGGAGGACCAGGTCAAGGCTGAATGTTAGCGGTTAGATGTCCAGGTTAGAGGACCACGGCCAGGTTGAGTGTTAGCGGTTAGAGGACCATGTCCAGGCTGAGTGTTTGCAGTTAGAGGACCATGTCCAGGCTGAATGTTAGCGGTTAGAGGACCATGTCCAGGCTGAATGTTAGCGGTTAGAGGACTATGTCCAGGCTGAATGTTAGCGGATAGAGTATCAGGTGAAGGCAGTTAGAAGACCAGGTCCAGGCTGAATGTTAGCGGATAGAGTATCAGGTGAAGGCAGTTAGAGGACCATGTCCAGGCTGAATGTTAATGGTTAGATGACAATGTCCAGGCTGAACGTTAACTGTTAGAGGACCATGTCCAGGCTGAATGTTAGCGGTTAGAGGACCATGTTCTGGCTGGATGTTAATAGTTAGATGACCAAGTCCAGGCTGAGTTCTAACCGTTAGATGACCAGGTCCAGGCTGAATGTTAGTGGTTAGAGGACCATGTCCAGGCTGAATGTTAGCGGTTAGATGACCAGGTCCAGGCTGAATGTTAGTGGTTAGAGGACCATGTCCAGGCTGAGTTTTAGCGGTTAGAGGACCATGTCCAGGCTGAATGTTAGCGGTTAGAGTACCATGACCAGGCTGAATGTTAGCGGTTAGAGGACCATGTCCAGGCTGAGTGTTAGCGGTTAGAGTACCATGACCAGGCTGAATGTTAGCGGTTAGAGGACCATGTCCAGGCTGAGTGTTTGCGGTTAGAGGACCATGTCCAGGCTAAATGTTAACAGTTTGAGGACCAGGTCCAGGCTGAATGTTAGAGGACCATGTCCAGGCTGAGTGTTAACGGTTTGAGGACCAGGTCCAGGCTGAATGTTTGCTGATAGAGGACCATGTCCAGGTTGAGTGTTAACGGATAGGGGACCATGTCCAGGCTGAGTGTTAACGGATAGAGGACCATGTCCAGGCTGAATGTTAGCGGATAGAGGATCATGTCCAGGCTGAATGTTAACGGATAGAGGACCATGTCCAGGCTGAATGTTTGCGGATAGAGGACCATGTCCAGGCTGAATGTTAGCGGATAGAGGACCATGTCCAGGCTGAGTGTTAACGGATAGAGGTCAATGTCCAGGCCGAATGTTAACGGATAGAGGACCATGTCCAGGCTGAGTGTTAACGGATAGAGGTCAATGTCCAGGCTGAATGTTTGCGGATAGAGGACCATGTCCAGGCTGAGTGTTAACGGATAGAGGTCAATGTCCAGGCCGAATGTTAACGGATAGAGGACCATGTCCAGGCTGAGTGTTAACGGATAGAGGTCAATGTCCAGGCCGAATGTTAACGGATAGAGGACCATGTCCAGGCCGAATGTTAACGGATAGAGGACCATGTCCAGGCTGAATGTTAACAGTTAGATGACCATGTCCAGCCTGAGTGTTAGAGGATAGAGGACCATGTCCAGGCTGAATGTTAGCGGTTAGAGTATCAAACGACCCACGAGTCAGTGGGGACTGATATCTGTATAACATGCAGATCAGTGCCACATTACTTAATGTTGTCTCCCGTGGCAACAGTGCCAACAGTTCAGTTCTGGGGTTGGGGTTGTGGATAGTAATGCATCCAAGGTGCCAGGGTAGCTCCAGGAGAATATGCTGATTGTATGCTGCTATTCCTTTGATTGTGACTGACAACAGGTGCCAATTATTGTAGCTCGGCTTTGGACAGTCAACCCTGCCTACATGTCAATCTGGATTCTCATTGATGTCTGGTTTTTCAAAGATCAACATAAAAATATAATGATGTTTGTTGAAAACAGCTCACTGCAGTATCAAGGAATACTTTATTGTGATCAACATTTGGATATTCAATTTGGCTTGGAGAAAACTCAGACAGCAACGAGAGTATAGAAGGAGAGATGCTGTCTGAGTTGAATGCAGTTTGTAATTGAAGTGATTGCTTTTATGCAACAGTGATTATTTAGTCATTTGGTTAGGCCCACTCCTAAGCCCTCCACTCTTCTGTAGTGCGTCAGGGGTTCTAATTGGGCAGACACAAAATGCAGCAAAAGCACTCAGACTCCAGCAAACTCCTTTATTAAGCCATATTAAGACAGATTAAGGCCATCATCGGACAACTCGTTGCCATGGAAACCCCGCCCAGACTCTGAGTATTCATTTTTGATGACCGATCCTGTTTTAGATTTGGTAACAGGGATTAGCCTAATCTTTTCTTCCCTCTTCCTCTTTCTTTCTTTCTTTCTCTCCCTCCCTCCTCTATCGGTTCTGCTCTAACACAGATGTTGCAGGGAGATAGTACAAGTTGTGACATGATGACAAAATACATTGAATCCTCAACCCTGTTACTAATCTCCTAGGTCTGAATCTCTCTCTCTCTAGCTCTCTCTCTGAATCTCTCTCTCTCTCTCTCTCTCTCTCTCTCTCTCTCTCTCTCTCTCTCTCTCTCTCTCTCTCTCTCTCTCTCTCTCTCATCTATCTCAATTCAATGTAAGGGCTTTATTGGCATGGGAAACATATGTTTACATTGCCAAAGCAGGTGAAGAATATAATAAACAAAAATGAAATAAACAATACAAAATTAACCGTAAACATTACACTCACAAAAATTCAAAAAGAATAAAGACATTTCAAATGTCATATTATGTTTATATACAGTGTTGATGTGATGTGCAAATAGTACAATTAAAGTTCAAAAGGGAAAATAAATAAATATAAATATAGGTTGTATTTACAATGGTGGTGGTTTTTCACTGTATACCATTTTCTTGTGGCAACAGGTCACAAATATTGCTGCTGTGATTGCACACTGTGGTATTTCACCCAATAGATACAGGAGTTTATCAAAATTGGATTTGTTTTTTAATTCTTTGTGGGTCTGTGTAATCTGAGGGAAATATGTGTCTCTAATATGGTCATACAGTACATTTGGCAGGAGGTAAGGAAGTGCACATCAGTTCCCACCTCGTTTTGTGGGCAGTGTGCACATAGCTTGTCTTCTCTTGAGAGCCAGGTCTGCCTAAGGCGGCCTTTCTCAATAGCAAGGCTATGCTCACTGAGTCTATACATTGTCACAGACTTCCTTCATTTTGGGTCAGTCAGAGTGGTCAGGTATTCTGCCACTGTGTACTCTCTGTTTAGGGCCAAATAGCATTCTAGTTTGCTCTGATTTTTTTGTAAATGTGTCAAGTAATTATCTTTTTGTTTTCTCATAATTTGGTTGGGTCTAATTGTGTTGCTGTCCTGGGGCACTGTGGGGTCTGTTTGTGTTTGTGAACAGATCCCTAGGACCAGCTTGCTTAGGGGGCTCTTCTACAGATTCATTTCTATGTAGGTGATGCTTTCTTATGGAAGGTTTGGGAATCGCTTCCTTTTAGGTTGTTGTAGATTTCAACTGCTCTTTTCTGGATTTTTATAATTAGCCGGTATCGGCCTAATTCTGCTCTGAATGCATTATTTGGTGTTTTGCGTTGTACACAGAGGATATCTCTCTCTCATTCTCATTCTCATCTCTCTCGGGAATCTGTCTCTCTCTCGTTCTCCTCTCTCTTCTCTCTCTTACTTACTGAATTTTCACAAATAAACATGACAAAGTATCAATGGCAGCCAATGCTGAATTATTTGACACAAGTCCCATAAAATAAACACACACTATGCACAAGAAAATCATCAACACAAGAAAAATGACAACTTTAAAATACATATATTTTGGAAAAGCGTCCGTGCCAAGGGTTAGACAGAAGTGGCAGCCCATAGCTCACTGGTTGAGCAGCCTCGTCACGTATGGTATCATGCTGCTTTGGTAGGCTCTGCACCTGATGGGTTCCAGCATTGTTGAAGACCGGGTAACACGATCAGAAACAGAGGAGCGATCTGGGAGCAGCATGTGCCGGTAGGGGCGTGGTTTGAGGTGGGTCTCTGCGGCCAGGTTTCCCCTGATTCGTTTGCAGGGAGGTAAGATTGAGAGAGCTGCAGGCGACAGTGTAGAGCCTTGGTATTTAAAGAACATTATGACACGCGTCACCCTGCGCTGGATCCTCTCAATCCTGTCCCTCTGTTTACCAGAATTCCACGCTGGCGCTGCGTGTTCAGTCACTGGGCGTGTGCGGTGTACACCGTCACCATGTCCTCCTACATTTCAGCTGTGTCTTCCCTCTATACATGTTCTTCTTCTCTTCCTGATTCCAATGAAATCAAATCAAATCAAATGTTATCGGTCACATACAGGTGTTTAAGCAGATGTTATTTCGGGTGTAGCGAAATGCTTGTGCTTCTAGCTCCGACAGTGCAGTAATATCTAAAATGCCTAACAGTTTCACAAAATATACCCAAAATACACGTAAATCTAAGTAGGAATGGATTAAGAATATATATACATATACGACAGAGCAGCATTGGACTAAGATACAGTGGCATAGTATAGAATACAGTATACACATATGAGATGGGTGATGCAATATTTACAAACAGTTAAAGTGACTAAGATACTGTAGAATAGTATAGAGTACAGTTTGCACATATGAGATTAGTAATGCAAGATACGGAGACATTATTAAAGTGGCTTGTGTTTCATTTCCTTAAAGTGGCCAGTGATTCCTAATTTATGTCTATAGACAGCAGCCTCTGATGTGCTGGAGATGGCTGTTTAACAGTCAGTGGTGTAGTATAGAATACAATACAGTATATACATATGACATGGGTGATGCAATATGTAAACACAATTTAAAAGTGACTAAGATACCGTAGAATAGTGTGGAGTGCAGTTTATACATACGAGATGAGTAATGCTAGATACCGAACATTATTAAAGTGGCCAGTGATTCCTCATCTCTGTCTGTAGGTATCCACCTCCGATGTGCTAGTGATGGCTGTTTAGCAGTCTGATGGCCTTGAGATAGAAGCTATTTTTCGGTCTCTCGGTCCCAGCTTTAATGCACCTGCACTGACCTCACCTTCTGGACGATAGCGGTGTGAACAAGTAGTGGTTCGGGTGGTTGATGTCCTTGATGATCTTTTTGGCCTTCCTATGGCATCAGGTGCTGTAGGTGTCCTGGAGGGCGGGCAGTTTGCCCCCGGTAATGATGTTGCTCTATGCCAATGAAGATAAAAGAACGGCATTAAGTTTCATGCAGGGTGAAATAATTCAGAAGGAGCTGGAGCAGCTAAGGCCGCTCTTGACTGGAGCTCCTTGGGGACCTGGTGTAACGAGGCTGACCCTGTCTGCCTCCGCCTCCGCCTTCACAGTACAACCCTGAAAATCCTGGATTTCACAGAAACGTCATGGAGTTCACAGAGATCATACTAGTTGAGGACTTCATAAAAACAGCTGAAGAGTATCGACTTCCCAGAGACAGTAGGATATCCCTGGACTTCACAGACAAAACAGGATATCACTGGACTTCTCAAATACAGCAGAATAGTCCCCAACTTCACATAGACAGTGGAATAGACTTGGACTTTGCATAGCCACTGGGATAACCCTGGACTTTGCATGGCCAGCAAAGGATTCATTGACTTCTAAAAGAGGGCAGGACAACCTTTGGACTTCAAAGAGACAGTGGGATGACCCTGGACTTTACAGCAGAAGAGGCATTCACTTCACAGAGACAGAAGGACACACAAACCCTCTGCTCTAACCGTCTTCCCCCGTTGTATAATGACTGAGAAGAAGACCCTTGAGGTTGAGGTCAAGAGAGAGAGAGTGTGTCTGTGTTCTGAGTTCATTGGAGGCCCTTGTAAGGGCCACCTTTCAACTATGAGATGTTTAGATCCACACTTAAATACCAGTATCCACACAACACAGTGACTTTAATACCAACCACATGTGTTGGGTCTCATAGAGAGTCCCTGTGTATTCTCTATACTGTAACTTATGGTGGTCAAATTCACCTTTCATTTGATGTTTAAAACACATCAATACCTACCTACACTCTAAGCTCTGAGGAAATACTGTGTGTGTGTGTGTGTGTGTGTGTGTGTGTGTGTGTGTGTGTGTGTGTGTGTGTGTGTGTGTGTGTGTGTGTGTGTGTGTGTGTGTGTGTGTGTGTGTGTGTGTGTGTGTGTGTGTGTGTGTGTGTGTGTGTGTGTGTGTGTGTGTGTGTTTCGGTAGACATAGAAATGAGAATGTAGTCCACAAAAGAAGAAAACAATGGCTTTGTATAGTATTGAAGAAATAATTTCCCTTTTCCTTCATGGCATATTTTTTCTGGAATGTGTGTGTGTGTGAGCACTCACAAGCTACAGGCGTTTCCCTCTATGGCACTAAAAATGAGCTCTAGTGGCTTGCCCCAAAAGCTCCTTTTAATCTTTTGCCCTAAGAAGGATGACAACATTTATAAGTAGACAGGGTTGGAGGAAGCGAGAAAAAAATACATATCTTGTTATTGACGTTGGCAAGTTTCTCCTTGGCCCCTGTAGCAAGAATACATACACTGAAATTCCTTTCTTTCTCTCTCTCTCTCCCCTCAGATGAGCACTGCATGCCTTCAGGTTATGAAAAGTGAATTCCCCTCTCCTCTGTCAATTTTTCTTTCTCTTTATTCACATTTTATCCCTGGACTCTTTCATTTCCTGTTCATTCCAATCTCTGATAAAAATGTGAAATGTGTTTTTCATCCCTCACAGATCTGCTTGATTTAGAGATGATATCTGAGATGTATAGGTTGGGAGCTGGGCCATGCCGTCTCTTGTCTCCCACGGGGAAGGTTGTATCTGCCAGTCCGAAGTCGTAAACCTCTCCAGGTGTCCAGTTTCATCTTCCAGGGAGATTATTTTCCTTTATTTCATCAGACGACGGTCGGGTAGAACAAGCGCAGCATGATCAGAGAGGAAATCAGCTCTTTAATCATATTTACATCACTTCAACATGTTTCTCTGAGGGCCTGTTCAGGTTCCCCAGATCTCAGATGTATAACACCCCAAAGTGAAGAAGCAGCTACAGTAGCAAATTGCGCCGTGTTGAGGCTTCCATCTTTTATCTTCAGCATGGGGAGGACTATTCTTCTAAACAGTGTGAAGTAGGTTTAAAGCAGTGGGAGAGAACTCATTGTTAGTGAGAATAGATAGATACATCAGCTTTAGTGAGGAGATGAGAAACACAGCCAAAGAGAACTTAGGGAATGGACCTCTTCTAACACTCTTTTAGCAGTCCTCTTCATCCCATTTTTTTTTAAAGCCATCTGTCACAGAGTTTATGAACATTCCACATTTGGAACATTTTCAGAATCAAATTAATCAAATTGTACTCACATGCACATTGAACTGCATCTAATGATGCGACTTTGAAAGGGCATATGTCTGGAGTGGGAATAAAATAATCATTGATAGTGGCATCCTGAAAATGAAGGTTGAAAGCAGTTCTAAGGTTAATATTTCCTTTGAAATGTGTATAGCTTTACATAAACAACTGATGTTACACCCCTAAGCCTGTGGTTCCAAAAAAATATCTTCCTCCATGAGGCCCCATTAAACGTTTCATTATGGCTCTGGAGTCCACTTTATGAGAGAAAATATAAACACAATACTTAGATGATGTATTATCTTTAGACAACATAAGGAGAGCGCAAACAAATGAAAGACCCTATGGATCTACATTGGAACTTATGAAGCTTAACTTCGAGGTTGGTCTTGCCTCTTCGTGCTTTTCATTTCTTGATTAAGATTCTCTACAAAGTTCTCTACAATGGAGTCTGCTGTGGCAATTAAATGTCTCCAATATTTTGCCGATGAATGTACCCCACTGGGCAAAGACGCCAGTTCAACGTCTAGTTTTGATTTACATTTTGGTTGAGTTGTCAACCACCGTGAATTCAATGTGAAATCAGCGCAAAGTGTCACCATATAATTTAGGTTAAAAGTTGGGTGAAAAAATACTAGATTCCCTTACATTGATGACTTTCACGTTGATTCAATGTCATCACATTGCATTTTTGGGGGGTTGAAATGACGTGGAAACAACATTGATTCAACCAGTTTTTGCCCAGCCGGATGCTGCAGACTGAGCTTTAGAAGAATGAAACCTTGCTAGCTAATATCAGCCTGCTCTAATAACTGCTATCCTGTGACTGTGTCTGATATAGAACTTATATTGACTGACAGACTGACATAACTAAAGAAGATGAAAACAGTAATAAAGAGATCTGTTCAGTGAAACGTTTATTTGAAAAACGTACTTCGTTCCACCACCAGAATGCAGAGATCCATGCAGGAATCATCTGGCTTGCTGGCTTGCTCTTCCAGACAACACTCGGCATGTTCGGAAATGTAGGAGTAGGGAATTTTGTGTACTGGTGCTACTCCAAATCAGGGAAGCGTCAACAGATGTTCAGAATGCTGTTGGCATCTCCTGCTGTTCAAGTATGCTAGCTACCACAACCCCCTCTTCTCTCTCACTCTCACTCTCTCTCTCTTCCTCCTTTCCTCCCCCACTCCCTGAGAACCTTCCCACTTGGCACACACACACTGGCTGAATAAACATGGTTTCCACCTCATTTCAACAGAATTGCGTTGAACCAACGTGGAATAGACATTGAATTGACGTGTGTGCCCAGTGGGTTGCCCCTTCCACTCTGGAAGGCTGAAAGGAGGAACTCCTGTTTATCGCTCACCCGTCCTGCGTTCCCTGGGGGCTTTTTATGACTAGGCTAATGACTGGGCTAATGAAATTCAAAACAAATCTATATTTGTATACAGATCACAACGGGGTGAGCAAGCACGCCTTCAGGCAGGCAGAAAGGCAGGCGGGAGGGCAGACAGGCAGCGATACAGGCAGGCAGGCAGAATGTTGTATATCTAGAGCTGTCAGACAGACATGCTCTCCTCCTCTTCCCTTTACGTGACGTCATCAACCCCTCTTAAACCGCATCATGCACGACCAGTCACACAGCTGTGGGGAGGGAGTTGATAATGCAGGTGTTTAGTGAAAGAATGCTCACTTCTGAGGAGTGTGACTGAAGTGTGTGAAGGGAGGCTACACCAGAAGAACATCTAGCTGTTGGCTCCAAGATCTTGTGAGTGCTGATACCTGCTTCAGGGTATATTTCACCCTGTGTTTTGTGGTCGTGCAACTCCCTCAGCCAAAATCCCCTTCCTTACCTTGCTAAATTGTTAGTTACTGAAACAAGTCTTGATGTAGATTGTAAGCTGGCAACTAATTGTCATAAATGGAAATTGAGATGTTATGAGGCGTGAACAGTCCCATTTGATTGTAAACTGATTCATTAACTACACAAATCGTACGGTTGTGCCATGCTATTTAAAATGAAATTAAGACTGTAGGTTTCTGATGGTGAATTAGCATAACTGTCGCACACGTCTAAGCAATTTTGGCATAACTCTGCAGCTGCTTTGCATAAACCTGGATTAGGAGAGCTCAGGCAAGGTGTTTGGGGGCCGTGTGCTGCGAGAGAATAGGGAGCATGCAGAAAGAGAGAGGTCACTCTTGTATCCAAGGAAGGATGCATTAATACCAGAACGCTAGAACCATGGGGAGGTGAAGTTTCACCCACAGACACATCCGTATAGCGGTTGGTTGAAAGTCTTCGTAGTATTACTGTTTTTACTGTTCTCTCTCTCTCTAACCCAACCTCCACTGTCTTTCCCTTACGAGATATTCCTTTGTGGCATTAACCTTAGTAAAGCTCTGCCATACTGTATTCAATGTGTGCGAGAGAAAGAGAGAGAGAGAGAGAGAGAGAGAGAGAGAGAGAGAGAGAGAGAGAGAGAGAGAGAGAGAGAGAGAGAGAGAGAGAGAGAGAGAGAGAGAGAGAAAAAAAAAGGTGTGTGTGTGAGAGAGAGAGAAAAGATGTGTGTGTGTGAGAGAGAGAAAAGGTGTGTGTGTGAGAGAGAGAGAGAGAGAAAAGGTGTGTGTGTGAGAGAGAGAGAGAGAGAGAGAGAGAGAGAGAGAGAGAGAGAGAGAGAGAGAGAAAAGGTGTGTGTGTGTGTGTGTGAGAGAGAGAGAGAAAAGGTGTGTGTGTGAGAGAGAGAGAGAGAGAGAGAAAAGTGTGTGTGAGAGAGAGAGAGAGAGAAAAGGTGTGTGTGTGACAGAGGAGAGAGAGAAAAGGTGTGTGTGTGAGAGAGAGAGAGAGAAAAGGTGTGTGTGTGAGAGAGAGAGAGAGAGAAGAGAGAGAGAGAAAAGGTGTGTGTGAGAGAGAGAGAACAGGTGGAAGAGAGAGCAGATATGATAAATTGAGAGGGAGGGGTAGAGAAAGAGAGAGATAGGGGGTAGAGAGAGAGAGATGAGTTATTTCACTCTAATGATGAAGGAGAGGGACTTCATTAAATGTGTCTTGACTGATGTGCTCGTCAGACACCCCGGTTGATGCATGATAAAACGCAGAGAGAGAGGGAGGAGAGGGACTGGAGGGAAGGAGATATGGGTGGGAAGAGTAACAGACACAGAATGGTAGATAGAGTAGGGAATAGAGGGATGAGAGAGAGTGGGATGTGAAGATATCATGGCATACAGCCAGGGAAAAGAGAGAGAATATTCACTTGAAATGAGTGACTGACTGTTCGACGACACTTTCCATGTAATATTCTGTCAAAAGCATTGCTATTTTAGTCACCCAATAAATATCGGTGCCTGCTGGCTTTTATTTAACCTTAAAGGTCCAATGCAGCGGTTTTTATCTAAAAAAATATATAATTTCAGGGTAACAATTAGGTACCTTACTGTGATTGTTTTCAATTAAAATGGGCAAAAATAAGGAAAACATCTAAGAGCAATTTCTCAAGCAAGGACTGTCTGGGAGTGGTCTGATACGGGAGGGGAAAACTGGAAACTAGCTGTTATTGGCAGAGATGTTTGGAACTCTCTTTTTTATTGGTCTAGTAACTTATTGAACGCTGTCACCAGGCAGGCAGAAACTCACCAAAACAGGCTGAAATTTCAGGTGGTCAGTCTTTTTTCAAACAGCTCTTACACTAAAAAGGGCATTATCATCTTTTTCACAATTTCACAGTATTATTCCATCCTCATAGTGTGAAAATATATATTAAAAACAGGAAACTTGTTTTTTACTGCACTGGGTCTTTAAATGTCTACACACAAGTGTTGAACAATGCTGCATTTGACTACTCTATTTTCCTTTTCCTTAGGACCAGGCCTGTTAGAAGCGTTATACTTGCTCCACCAGATCTTTGGATACAGCAGTGTTATCCTGACCCAAACCTCCCTGTGTATCAATTTAAGATAGTAGCCAGCCGTAAACACTATGTAAATCAGATTTGACACGCAGCCAGCCAGCCACTTTGTTGGGTCTGTTAGTGCTTCATATTGATGAAGTTTATCTATATGCATTGTGAGATCAAATTACTATAGGTTACAACCCCTCACAATTCACTTCTACGGACAGCTTAAGTCTTCACGTGATTCATGATTATTTCCCTTTTAGATATTGCTCCAGCCCACCGCCACACCACGTAGCTGACTGACAGTCTGACAGACGGCGAGAGAGGGACTATTTATTCTATGGTGATTGACTGACGTGTGAGGATACACTAAGCAGATCGAGTCCACCTTCCGTGCTTGTAAAGGTGTCAAATTAATATTTGAGGAAAATGTGGTGTTTGAAGATGAGTTTCTTATCCCTTTCAAGTTTCTGTTCAGAAATTCATTACCACGTTTTATTTTGATGCGTGTGACTTCTCACTTTGATCATTTCCTTTCATTTTATTTCCCCTCGACAATTAATTTGAATGAAAAAAATGATATTTGTTTGACTGTCAAATTATGTAAATAGACCCCTTCTAATGATACAAAAACATTTACGTTCCATTAACAGACCAACCACTGGTGAAAGTAACACATTTTATACTCCTTCAAGCCAACCCACTGGGCACAGACGTCAATTCAACGTCTCTTCCACGTTGCTTCAACGTCATTTCATTGAAATGACGTGGAAACAACATTGATTCAACCAGTGTGTGCCCAGTGGGATGTAATGTTGTTTTCTTTTTTTTCAAGTAAGCACTCAAAGACCTTGAAATGATATTTACACCATGGCACACAATGTTTTTCTCAGTGATAGCCCTCTCTCAGTTGTTTGGTTCGGCTCCTGCTCCACCAGGCCTGTGCCTTCAGTCAGCCCAGCCCAGCCAAAACTGAAACAAACGATCACTCCGCTGTTCAGCTGCAGCCAAAGCACTCTGGGATTGGACCCTAGGCTGTGGGCTGCAGTACGGTCAGGACGCCTGCCTTCCAGACCTTCCAGAGCGTACTTAAAATGATTGTGTTTTCTCCTCTGGGTGTTGTTCCCTCCGCCCCAAAACAACCTGCAATTACGACTGCTGACAAGCCTTAAGACTGTTTCAACCTGAATAAAGTGAGATGGTGGCGGGCTGTGAGGTTGCCTGTTATTGTGACCAAGGAGAGCTGAAGGTAATGGTGCCTTGCAGACACCACAGGGGAAAGCATGCTGTTTGTGTTTGTCTACACGCACACAGAGAGATCTGTAATGATACGCCGGCTGAATCAACATTTACCGCCGGTGCATTTACACACAAAGACAGGTCCGCATTAGTTTTAATGATGTTGTTTCTTGTTGCTTTCACGTTGTTGTTTCCTGAGGCTCATTTAGTAAGCATGGCTCCAGTCAATCACGAGGACCACGTCATCCTGCTGTTCCCATATGAAGACGGCTCTTTTTCAATGATCATACTTTTTACAAATTGGCGACCATACAGGACACTGGGATCAATAACCAGTGAAGCCAGCACAAAGTGATCATTGAAGAGTGGTTACACCACAAGGTGAACACCCACCGTCAGATATTTTGAGAAATCAGTGATTGATCACCATTCATAGAGAAACAGGAACTAGAGAGTGTTGTTCCAGAGTGTTCCAGTGTTCCAGAGACATGATTGCTAGTAACACCTGGGCCCAGTTTTTCAAAAATTATCGATCTGGATTTAGCCTATCGGATAGGATTAAATGCATAGAAATAGATTGAATAGAACATGACGCCACATTCAAGACAACAATTCATCCATTCTATTCATTCTATTCTATTTCTACGCATTTAATCCTATCCAACAAGCGAAATCCAGAGAAGATCACACAGGGTGTATAGAGGGAGTCAGAGAGTTGGTTAAGTGTCTATGACAACCAGTAAGAGAGAGCGAGAGTGTGTGAGAGAGAGAGAGGGTGGGTGGGTCGGTGGAAATGCTGGATGTGGTTGAGTATGATAAGTAGTGACAGCGTGTATATGTGATGGGATGCTGGATGTATTTCATAACTAGTTACACCAGCAGATGAGGGAGTAAGCCTATGTGGAATGGTAATGGGGGATGTGGTTGAGTGCCTATGATAACTGAATCAAATCAAATCAACATGTACTTGTTGCGTACACAGGTTAGAAGATGTTAAGCAGGTGCAGCGAAATGCTTGTGTTTCTAGCTTCAGCAATGCAGTGAGTGTCTAACAGTACAATAAATGAGAGTGTGTCTATGATAAGTAATACATTGTGGATGAGACTGACTGTATTTGGGGAGGGAATACTAGATGTGGTTGAGTGCAGTAATTAGGCTGAGGGTCTAATGGCCTCCAGAGCGTCTTTACTAATGATGTCCTCTGTGTTCTTCTGGTTGGACCCTAATGAGGGCCACAGGGCCACAGAGCTGACAGACAGACAGACAGACAGGCAGCTTCAACCACGCAGAGAGATGGAGGGTGGAAGAGAGAGACAGAGTGAGAGAAAGAGAGAGAGAGAGATAGAGAGAGAGAGAGAGAGAGAGAGAGAGAGAAGGATAAAGAGAGAGAGAGAGAAGGATGAAGAGAGAGAGAAGGATGAAGAGAGAGAGAGAAGGATGAAGAGAGAGAGAGAGAAGGATGAAGAGAGAGAGGGAAGGATGAAGAAAGAGAACGATAGAGGGAGAGAGAGAGAGGGGGGAGGGTGGAGACAGAGAGGAAAGGATGAAGAGAGAGAGCGGTGGAGGGAGAGTGAGCGATTAGATTGCAGCAGAAGTGACTTGTTTAAGTGAGAAATGGAGGGGATTAATATGGGTTGCAGATGCTTAAATAAGGCGGAATGACTCACACACACACACACACACACACACACACACACAAACACACACGCAAACACACACACAGTAAACACATTCATACAACCAGCTTTTCATCCCAGTCATCGCTGGCAGGGTCGACCTCACACACACATTGGCGTCTGTTTGCGTCTTGTTTCTCCCACCACAAAGGCCACAGTCACAGACAGACAGATTAAATGTGAGGCTGTTTTCCCCTCAAGGACAGTATGAATGGGAACTCAGAGCCTGTCACCCCTGCTAGACCTCTGGGTGGGCGCTTCCGCATGCCACAGCTTTGGGCTTCTAGATCATTTATAATCACACTGAGGAAAAAGTGGAGGAGGAGGAGGAGGAGGAAGAGGAGGACAAGGAATAAGAGGAGGAGTAAAATGAGAAGGGAAGAGGACAGACCCAAAATGTCACATCAACTGCTTGTCTTTTTGATGTACCACCTCAAGTCAAGCGGAGCTATTCTGTTCCCCTTGAGTCATGCACTATGCATATGAAGATCAAAATGTAGGAGACCACTTGATTTTATCACCACTCATACTCATGCTCATAAAGTGCTGGGATGTGTGTGCGTGTTATAAAACAGGTGTTAAGTATTTCGGTTGGTTGGATTTATAGCGACTGAGAACGTACACGCAGGAGCAACATCAATTGAACGGTTGGGTTGATGTTTGGTGTGAAGGACATGTCATCCTTCATTGGAATGACACTGTAGATCATGACATGTTTTTTTTTGCTCTTTGTTAGCAGTCTGACTCAATCGCAGGAGATATAAACTCCTTCGACTTCCCAGGCAGATTTACAGTGTCATTATATCCTCCACATTACACAGTAAAGCATTTGCAACCCACATTAAAGCTCCTGCTGTTTCTCACCCAAAACAAGTCACTCCTTCACTCCTGGCATCCACCATTGATCTCTCCTCAATATCTGTCTCACACTCTCTTGCTCCCTTCGTCTTCTCTTTACTCTCCCTTCCTTTTCCTCTTTTCCTACTGTCTTCCTCCCCTTTCTGTAGCGCAGTAAAATATGTTGATCAATGGAAATTACCGATAAATCGAAATGCAAATGCCCCATTCCCTTTTAGTGGGCAAATTGATGTATTTTTCAAGCCTCTAAAATGCACCACAGGTGAATTATTCAGTCCATCCTATTGTTTGCTCACCACCATAATGTCCTTTACTGGGGAACCGGTCTGCATATTGAACACGTTCAATGGTTTATCTAAGAGTGTGTAATGGTATTGGTATTTTTACAGTGGAAGTCAGTGAAATAAAGTCACTCATTCCGTATTCAGCATTTAAGTTTGAGTAGATTGCTCTGTCTGTCCTAAATCTCTCTGTCCTCTCTCTCTCTCCCTATCTTTCTCTTCCCCTCTCTCTCTCTCTCTCGCTTACCTCAGGCTAACCCAGCATAATATTACATCTCTGAGCCCCTCATTATGCCAGTGGCTTCAGAGAGAGAGGAGGAGGGATGGAGGATGGAGCATGGCCGCAGCTCTCAGGTAAAGGCCCGAGGGATAGATGGCCTGTGTCAGACGGAGGCTGGAGTTGACTGTACCGCAGCTCTCAGGTAAAGGCCCGGGGGCCTGGGGGCCTGGGGGCTAGAAGGCCTGTGTCAGGATGAATGCCCCCAGCCGCAGAGCCCTGCTGCCTGTCAAAGGAGAGCCCTCTGACAGGCAGGCCTGACAGGATGTCTCAGTGATTATGACTGGGAGAGACAGGGGGAGGTAGAGGGAGATGGTGTCAGGCCCCAATCGGATGTTACAATCAGGTGTCAGGAGCCCAGTGTTAGAGTATGTCTGACGATGAGGAAAGAGGGAGACGATTATGAAAATTACATTCGGTATGGTCACTATGATAGTGTTGTGGTGATGATGATGCTGCTGCTGCTGATGCTGCTGATGCTGATAACTTTATTGCCTTATGAATCATCATTTACACTTTCAGATTAAGAGCTAAGAATATTAGGAGCTAAAACGGAAGTTTTCCAATGTGCCGCATAATAACTGATTGGATAAGAGCAACACTCGATTTCTCTCATAACTTTTAAAACACAAATGAATTTAAACGCAAATGATGTCTGATAGAACACCTCACTAACTGAACGTCATGTTCACAGAAGCCTGGGGTGAATCGATCGCTGTAATTTATTCAAAACTATTCGTTATTCAAAACAGTATCCATAAAACGTCACAATAAAGGTGCAGAGTGTTCGATTTGCCTGCTGGGAGGCTAAGGAGACCAACAGCTCCGCTAAAACTGCGTGCCGTATTCGAGTGATTGTTAAATACATTTCTACTATTTGGATGTAATAACGTCACCTCTTGAAGAGCGTAGTCAGAAATACAACTTTCCAATTATTCCATGCAAAACAATTGCGCATATTTAGCTCTATCATCAGAGTTACTCTGCAAATAAGTGCTTTTCATGATCGGTAGGCCTAAACATCAACAGTGGCGGTTCGGTGCCGACACATTTTTTTTAATGAGCATGGCCTTATGTCCTTTACAGTATATTGGATGACGGTCATTCATATTCCATTCAGCAAGTTCAATGTAACAGTGATCGGTTTAGGCTACTACATGACACTTGAATTGTCCCTAAACCCATCACGAGGTTGCTAACACCTAGCCTATGAATGAAAGTTTACAACGTAGGTAAACACAGGTCGAGAGAAAATGTTGAGGTAAGAGACAGACACACTCAATACCGCCTTGCACACCCTTGCCTGCCTCTTGACGATATAGGGTGTAATCATTAGTCCAACAGTTGCAAACGAGAGTTTCTATTTGACAAATTCAGGTATGTTTATGCCTGCTTTTTTCAGTGTGCTTCCGATTAAGAAACGTTTTTTTCAACAGAATCGGCGGAATGAACACACCCCTGATAACTCGTAAACAGTTCAAAACCTTCCAAGCCAAACCTTATCATAACCGCTACACACAGCCTACATCGTTGACACCATATTAGCTAAAGTAACATCATAGTCAACATAACTAATAGAACTAAACCCACTACAATCATGCAGTAATGTTACAGTGTATAGTCAGTAAGCAGTTCAGCAGTTACAACGGCGGGCCCCGTGGCAATAAATTAGTAAAACCAAAAGCTTACCTTGACTTGGAAGAGTTCCAGTGTTGTGTTAGATAGTCAGTCAGCTAGCTAACATAGAATCCCTATTTTTGAGAAGGGTGATTTGAGTAGGCTAAACTAGCTAGCTGCATTTGTTAGCAGAGTAAGTAAAACTGAAAGTGGGAGAAAAAAAAGATCTTTCTCTCTCTTGCGTCTCCTTCATTTTGGAAGAAATTAATTTCTTCAAAACTGTTAAACTATTGTCTTTCGCTCTCTCTTTGAGTCAACTACTCACCACATGTTATGCATTGCAGTGCTAGCTAGCTGTAGCTTATGCTTTCAGTAGAAGATTCAGGGCTCCCGAATGCCGCGGCAGTCTAAGGCACTGCATCTCAGTGCTAGAGGCGTCACTACAGACCCTGGATCGATTCCAGGCTGTCCCATAGGGCGGTACACAATTGGCCCAGTGTTGTTAGGGTTTGGCTGGGGAAGGCCATCATTGTAAACAACAAAGGCCATCATTGAAAAACTCCCTAGAAAGGCCAAAACCTAGGAAGAAACCTGGAGAGGAACCAGGCTATGAGGGGTGGCCAGTCCTTTTCTGGCTGTGCCGGGTGGAGATTATAACAGAACATGGCCAAGATGTTCAAATGTTCCTCTCCTTGCTCTTTCACCAGCATGGTCAAATAATAATCAGGAGTAAATGTCAGTTGGCTTTTCATAGCCGATCATTAAGAGTGTCTCTACCGCTCCTGCAGTCTCTAGAGAGTTGAAAACAGCAGGTCTGGGACAGGTAGCACGTCCGGTGGACAGGTCAGGGTTCCATAGCCGCAGGCAGAACAGTTGAAACTGGAACAGCAGCAAGGCCAGGTGGACTGGGGACAGCAAGGAGTCATCATGCCCGGTAGTCCTGACGCATGGTCCTAGGGCTCAGGTCCTCCGAGAGAGAGAAAGAAAGAGAGAAGGAGAGAATTAGAGAGAGCATACTTAAATTCACACAGGACACCGGATAAGACAGGAGAAGTACTCCAGATATAACCAACTGACCCTAGCCCCCCCGACACATAAACTACTGCAGCATAAATACTGGAGGCTGAGACAGGAGGGGTCAGGAGACACTGTGGCCCCATCCGATGAAACCCCCGGACAGGGCCAAACAGGAAGGATATAACCCCACCCACTTTGCCAAAGCACAGCCCCCGCACCACTAGAGGGATATCTTCAACCACCAACTTACAATCCTGAGACAAGGCCGAGTATAGCCCACAAAGATCTCCACTACAGCACAAACCAAGGGGGGGCGCCAACCCAGACAGGAAGATCACGATGCAAATGGATAGGCTACCCTCACTTGTATGAAAATACATGATCAATTGATATTTACTAATCATAAAAAGCATGCAGTTATTTGCTGTAAAACTCTGATATAGCTAAATGTGCAATAATCGTACATGTGTAGTTATAACTATGCCCTACAAGAGCTGATATTAAAACCTAATAGTTCTAACATTTAATTAACAATCCTTTGAAAAAAGGGCACGTAGTTGTCAATGGTTTTAGCCGAGCTGGGGGTCTCCTTGCTCCCCAGCAGCCAAATAGAACGCTCTGCACCTTATTGTGACGTTTTATTGATAACAACCTATTTATTAATACTTTTTTCAGACTTTGAGAGGTCTACCAGTTTTTCTCTAACTAGTATCAGTATTTTCTCCTAAGGTAATTTCCCAAGCGTCTTTAGCAATATATCCAGCCACCACTCCTCCTGCCGCCCCGCCCTGCCCTATATCTGTAGTCCTCCATGCCTGCTCTAAAAGACACTGGGCTCTGCCTCAGGAGTCTGTCCTATATCTGCCTCCTCCAGCCAGCTACAAGACACTGGGTCGGCCTCCCCTTAGGAGTCTGGCTCTTCCCTCTTGTCAATGTGAATCCCTATCTGCAGGAGATGTTCCCGTAGCCACTGTCACCCCAACTTGCTCCTTTGGGGTTTCGGGCCGGGGTTATATAGTCCATCACTTTGTGACAGATGCATTTTCAAAAAGCCCTAGTGACACAACTGTAATTTGATGGCAATTTGATTGACATTGCATACCATCAATCTCCCTTATCCAGCTACATCTACATGTGATAAATCACCCAGCTAAACAGAGAGAGTTTTCTCATTTCTCAGGTTGTTATTCCCCTCTGATTTTGTAATCTACGGCACAACAGGTCAGCCATAGTGTCGGTCCCCACCCAGCGCTGTGACAAAAGCACTGTCTCTAAATCTAATGAGGTGCAGTTGGAGCTGGGCCAGAGAGAAGAGGGAAGGACGAAAGGGTGTGAGTAGGGAGCCCAGTGGTCAGACAGACCAGACAGACATACAGACAGTGAGACAGATGGGTAATTGGATGCTCCTGCTCCAGCCTGTCCTCTGAGAGGGTTGTCCTCTGTGTGTGTCAGAGGAGCAGTGACTCTCTCCCTAGGGGATCCAGAGGACATCTGACATCCTGTTGCAGACAGCGGGCCATGGTGGGTGGAGAGTAACAAAGGAAGGCCCTCAATTAGAATGGGATATTGGAGGACATGACCACAAACAATTTCAGGGTTTTGCATGGGGCCAGAGGGAGAAATGAATAGAGAGTTTACTGCATCCACTGTCTGAGGATTTGGTATGTAAATAAGACTCACTCTGTCTCTCTCTCTCTCTCTCCCTGTCTCCCTGTCTCCCTGTCTTCCTCTCTCCCTGTCTCCCTGTCTCCCGGTCTTCCTCTCCCACCTCCACAGGTTGTCCAATTTGCATTGTTGCATTTGGTGTTAAATCTTTGGAGTACACTGAAAAACAGCCAGGCTTGTGAAGGAGCCGAAGAAAGCCAGAGTTTTCACACATTTCCCTATTATTCAGGCGTCTCCTTGCGAGCACATCCATGTAATGTGATCTTGTATTGTGCCAGAGAGCAGAGCAGAGAATAACGAACCATTTGGCTCGGCAGGATTTAACTAGGCTATACATTCATATACTGTACGTCATGTGAGAAGTAATTTCATTAGTGAGTTACTATGAGATGAATACAGCCCGTCTGGCTTAACATATATTGGTTCTGTAATTGAGTTGTGCTTTGATGACAGTGTAAAACTGATGGAAAAACACATTCCCGTGTCTGTCCCAGTCTAATAACATGTAATTAGTGGAAATGAAAAGTTAATCTAATCTCCTCGCTCAATACATTACATTATAAGACTGGTTGTTTATTTGCCGTGTGTGTCCCTTGCGGGGAAAAAAACATTAGCTGATTCACATGTGAAATAGCTGTTCTTGCATGTTGAGCTTAAATTTCACATGTGAAACCATATTTTCACATGCATTATATTGAGGTCACATGTTAACACCACCTTCTCATGATAATATATATTTTTTTACAAGTGATAAGATAAAAATCTTTATATACAATTTTTGTAAGGGTCACTGCCTTAAAATATGTGTTTCTGGGTGGAAAATTACAGATAATTTCCCGCAAACGAACAGTACTTGGGACTTATCAATGTCATGTGACACATACACAGCTTTGACACACCCTTGGTTTACAATGGGAAAATTACATGCTCAATCATTGGAGGCTCCTCAGAGGTGGAAAGGGAGGACCATCCTCCTCAGCAAGGCTTCTGTCCTCCTCTGGGTACATTGACTTCAATCCAAAACCTAGGAGGCTCATGGTTCTCACCCCCTTCCATAGACTTACACAGTATTTATGACAACTGTCTCCAACCTATCAGAGCTCTTGCAGCATGAACTGACATGTTGTCCACCCAATCAAAGGATCAGATAATTAATCTAGTACTGAAAGCATAAGCTACAACTAGATATTACTGCAGTGCATAAAATATGGTGAGTAGTTGACTCAAAGAAAGAAAAAGACAATATTTGGACCATTGTGAACAAATGAATTTCTTCAAAAAGTAAGGAAAAGCAAGAGAGAGAGAGAGACAGCTATATTTCGTAGTAGGCTATATATTCTTTCAAATGCAGTGTCAAATGCAGCTAGCTAGTTTAGCCTACTCAAACATCTGGCTCGAACAGCGAGATGCTATGTTAGCTAGCTGGCTATGACTATCCAACACTGGAATTCTTCCAAGTCAAGGTAAGCTTTTGGTTTTATTAATTTAATGCCACCGAGGCCCTCCGGTGTAACTGCTAAACTGATTGCTATGTTGACTAATATGGTGACAATGATGCAGACTGTGTAGTGGTAGTGGTTATGATATGAAGGTTTGGCTTGGAAAGGCTTTTTCGCCTGGTCACAGACAGCTGATGTGTTGTGCACTGAAGTCCTCAAGCAAAGGGAAAAGGTGTGAGGAGGAGAGTGCATAGATAGATGCATGAAGGAACTATATATACAATGAGCTGTTTGAATATGTCTGGTATGAAAGTGAACCGTTCGTGTGTGATCAGGGGTGTATTCATTGTGCAGCTGTTGGACTAATGATTACACCCTAGATCAGCTAGATCTAGGGGCTCCCGAGTGGTGCAGTGGTCTAAGGCACTGCATCTCAGTGCTAGAGGCGTCACTACAGACCCTGGTTTGATTCCTGGCTGTATCACAACTGGCTGTAATTGGGAGTCCCGTAAGGCGGTGCTTAATTGTCCTAGCGCCGTCCTGGTTAGGGTTTGGCCGGTGTAGGCTGTTGTTGTAAAAGTAATTTGTTCTTAACTGACTTGTCAATTTAAAAAAGGTTAAATCAAATAAATAAAAAGCCCTAGATACACATGGTGTACAACCAGGGCTCTCCAATCCTGTTCCTGGAGAGCTACCCTCCTGTAGTGGGGCAGGTGGAGTTGTTTGATGAGGTTTGATAACATCTGAGTCATTTAGCAGACACAACGTACAGTTAGTGCGTTCATCATAAGGTCGCTAGGTGAGACAACCACATATCCCACTAGAGGGAACCCCGAGACCTGGAGACTGTGAAGAGATGACAAGTAAAAAGTCAAATGCTCGTGATACAATACAGGACATGTACAACAACCACACAGGCAGCTGACTCAGACATAATAGAAGCAGTGTCAAAACGACACTAAGAAATTGTTTTTCAAATAGGTAACGTTCGCCTATTTGACTGATAACCCCTAACAGTTCCTCTGAACTCCTTTTCTACAAACAACCCACTCAATCTCCAGATCAGATGTGTTTTTTTTTACATTATCAATCACGTAGCCTGTAAGCTACAATGGTGAAAGCCTACTGTTGTCACGTTCGTCGTTTGGATGAAGAGAGGAGGACCAAGGCGCAGCGTGATAGTAATACATTCTTCTATTTATTTACCGAAACGAAGAACACTTGACAAACTATACAAAAAACAACAAAACGAACGTGAAGCTATATACGAAAAGTGCAGACACAGGCAACTTACACATAGACAATAACCCACGAAATACCCAACGGCATATGGCTGCCTAAATATGGTTCCCAATCAGAGACAACGATAAACAGCTGCCTCTAATTGAGAACCAATCTAGGCAACCATAGACATACAAACACCTAGACTAGTAAACACCCCATAAACATACAAAACCCCTAGACAAGACAAAACACATACATGTCACACCCTGACCTAACCAAAATAATAAAGAAAACAAAGATAACTAAGGTCAGGGCGTGACAGGACCCCCCCCCCCCAAAGGTGCGGACTCCGGCCGCAAAACCTGACACAGAAGGGGAGGGTCCGGGTGGGCCTTCTTACGGCGGCGGCTCGGGTGCGGGACGTGGACCCCACTCCACCATAGTCATTACCCGCTTTGGTGGCGCCTCTGGAGCGGGGACCCTTGCAGCGAGTCCCGGACTGAAGACCATCGTAGAGGGCGCCACTGGACGGAGGGGCAGTTCCGGACTGAGGGGTAGCTCAGGACTGAGGGGCAGCTCCGGACTGAGGGGTTGCTCCGGACTGAGGGGTAGCTCCGGACTGAGGGGTAGCTCCGGACTGAAAGGCAGCTCCGGACTGAAGGGCAGCTCCGGACTGACGGGCAGCTCCTGACTGAGGGGCAGCTCAGGACTGAGGGGCAGCTCAGGACTGAGGGGTAGCTCAGGACTGAAAGGCAGCTCCGGACTGACGGGCGGCTCTGGCAGCTCCTGACTGACGGGCGGCTCTGGCAGCTCCTGACTGACGGACGGCTCTAGCGGCTCCTGACTGACGGACGGCTCTAGCGGCTCAGGACAGATGGCCGGCTCTGACGGCTCAGGACAGACGGGCGGCTCTGACGGCTCAGGACAGACGGGCGGCTCAGGCGGCGCTGGACAGACGGGCGGCTCAGGCGGCGCTGGACAGACGGGCGGCTCAGGCGGCGCTGGACAGACAGGCAGCTCAGGCGGCGCTGGACAGATGGGCAGCTCAGGCGGCACTGGACAGACGGGCAGCTCAGGCGGCGCTGGACAGACGGGCAGCTCAGGCGGCGCTGGACAGACGGGCAGCTCAGGCTTGCCGAGGCGCACTGTACGCCTGGTGCGTGGTGCCGGAACTGGTGGTAACGGGCTGGGAACACGCACCTCAAGGCGAGTGCGGGGAGAAGGAACAGGGCGTACTGGACTCTGGAGATGCACAGGAAGCCTGGTGTGTGGTGTTGGCACTGGTGGTACTGGGCTGGTGCGAGGGGCTGCCACAGGCGGACTGGTGCGTGGAGAAGGCACCGGATAGACCGGACCGTGGAGGCGCACTACAGGTCTCGAGCACCGAGCCTGCCCAACCCTACCTGGCTGAACGCTCCCCGTAGCCAGGCCAGTGCGGCGAGGTGGAATAGCCGGCACTGGGCTGTGCTGGCGAATCGGGGACACCATGCGTAGGGCTGGTGCCATGTACATCGGCCCGAGGAGACGCACTGGAGACCAGATGCGTAGAGCCGGCTTCATGGCACCTGGCTCGATGCCCACTCTAGCCCGGCCGATACGAGGTGCTGCTATATACCGCACTGGGCTATGCCTGCTTACCGGGGACACCGTGCGCATCTCTGCATAACACGGTGCCTGCCCGGTCGCTCTCTCTCCACGGTAAGCACGGGGAGTTGGCTCAGGTCTCCTACCTGGCTTAGCCACACTCCCTGTGTGCCCCATCCCAAGAAATTTTTGGGGCTGCCTCTCTGGCTTCCAGCCGCGCTTTCGTGCAGCCTCCTCATACCACCGCCTCTCCGCTTTCGCTGCCTCCAGCTCAGCTTTGGGGCGGTGATACTCACCAGCCTGTACCCAGGGTCCCTTGCCGTCCAGAATTTCCTCCCAAGTCCATTGCTCCACAAAGCGCTGTTCCTTCCTTTCACGCTACTTGGTCCGGTTGTGGTGGGTTATTCTGTCACTTTCGTCATTTGGATGAAGAGAGGAGGACCAAGGCGCAGCGTGATAGTAATACATTCTTCTATTTATTTACCGAAACTAAGAACACTTGACAAACTATACAAAAAACAACAAAACGAACGTGAAGCTATATACGAAAGGTGCAGACACAGGCAACTTACACATAGACAATAACTCACGAAATACCCAACGGCATATGGCTGCCTAAATATGGTTCCCAATCAGAGACAACGATAAACAGCTGCCTCTAATTGAGAACCAATCTAGGCAACCATAGACATACAAAACCCCTAGACAAGACAAAACACATACATCCCCCATGTCACACCCTGACCTAACCAAAATAATAAAGAAAACAAAGATAACTAAGGTCAGGGCGTGACAACTGTCAAGAAATAGCAAAGACAACATGACATATCATTTAGAAAACACAATCCAGTTGATACATTTACAGAATGCTCTTGCATTCATGTGTTGTGTAGGTTTATCATTAGAACTAGCTAGCCTCTACATATTGGCACTGGCAATTAGCTTATCAACATTAAATAGACACTTGTTAGCCAACTATAAAATTCACAATTCCAGAGGTAACAATGCACAAATAGTGTAACATTATTATCAGCTTATATTACCAGCATTGCTCTGCGTAGACGCAAGACAAAAATACTTCAAATTGTTTGTAAGCTACAATGGATAGCGTACTGTCAAGAAGTGACATTGACAATGCGACATCGCTATAATTTCTAAATGTATAGAGTGTTTTTGTATTCATGCATTGTTAACCCGAACCTAGCTAGCTACCTCTGGCATACCGTGATCTCACTACAGCCTGTGCTGAAGTCAAAACAACAATAGCAACATTACACATGTAAGGAAGTTAGCTAGCTGTGTTTAGCTAGCTAGCATACCACTACTTTCAACCCTCTAGTTAGGATTTTATAGATAACTATGTTAACAGGATGTAACGATAGTTAGGTAGCTAGCCAGATCCTTTGCCTCACCTTGACTTGCTATATCTAAACTATGTTAGCATGTGTAGCTAATGTTAGCACTAGCTAGCTAGAATACTCAGTTTGATTTAGCTAGCTTGCTAGTATTTCAAACATCAAATTGCCAGGCGGCTAGCTAGCTAACATTAACTTGATATATGTTTCTTTATCTCTGGTAGCAAGCTAGTAAGTTGGTTAGTTAGCTATGTAATATTAGATCATACACCAAAATTCAGCTGGCTAACATTAGCTAGATAGCTAGTAAATAACTATTAAATATTTAAATTTACAGCAAACATGTGCTCCCTAGTGGCGCAGCAGTCTAAGGCGCTGCATCTCAGTACTAGAGGTGTCACTACAGACACCCTGGTTTGTATCCAGCCTGTATCACAACCGTCCGTGATTGGGAGTCCCATAGGGTGTCAATTACGGCTGGTGAAGGCCGTAATTGTAAATACGAATTTGATCTTAACTTACTTCCCTAGCTAAATAAAAAAAAACATTTGATGTTCCGACATTGTTAGACCTACTGTGTAAATTGTTCTCTTACCTCCAATCTTTAGACGTCCTTCGTAGTAGAAAATTCGTAGTGTTAAAATCTTGTTGAAATCACAGCTAATATTGTGGAGCGGCTTGAAATCTTTTAAAAGACCGTGCTGTTATTTTAGCTAAGTGGTTGTGTCTAACTTACACTGAAATTCGAATATTCCCGCCCAATGTGACGTAGTACCGGTTGGGTGTGTACGAACGCTGTGACGTTTCCCCTTTC
This sequence comes from Salvelinus alpinus, assembly GCF_045679555.1. Lineage (NCBI taxonomy): Eukaryota > Metazoa > Chordata > Actinopteri > Salmoniformes > Salmonidae > Salvelinus > Salvelinus alpinus. The sequence goes on along the minus strand of NC_092092.1, from coordinate 55,214,687 downwards.
AAAGCGCGAGATCACGCAATTCACACATTGGGGAATGTCCGGTTACAACAATCTTCACAATAATCGGGAGTGTACGATCCCAGAAATAGGTGTGTCACTGCATGGTCAGCAAACTGCACACACATTTGAGAAATTACCGATCACGTCAAATTTGACTGAATGTGTACAGGTTGGAAAATACCTATTTTCATACAGTGGGTGTGTGTGCGTGTGTGTGTGCGTCTGCGTGCGTGTGTGTGTGCATGCGTGCGTGTGTGCCTGTGTGTAGGAGTGTGTGTGGTTGACTCTGAGATGATCCCTCGGATATAAACCGTTTCAACGTAAAGAATCCCAAATCCTTCGAGGTTGTTCTCATTATTTAGGGGCTCAGGAAAGTAAGGCCTATACCTTGGCTAAAACGGATGTTTGTCCTTTGCAAATCACACACGCTGAGTGAAAAAGCATACAGACAGAATAGAATTGGATCAAGTCAGCTGACATCTCTCCCTTCAACTCAATCCCTGTTTTTCCTGGGTACTAAGCAGAGATTCCTCCTTCCTTATTGTTTCACCAGCTTCCATCTCTCCACTAAAATCTCCCTTAAATCCCCCTGTACTGTACCTAGAGGCAAGGCTCCATGTGCTAAAACACTAACGCTACACGCCATTCAACAAAGGTCTCCTAGCAACGGACTCTGTTCAATCTACTGCTAGCTGTAAACGTGTTTTGGTTAAACCTAGTGAAAGAGAGAGAGAGAGAGAGAGAGTGCGAGAGAGAGAAAGAGCCATTTTCCCTGACGTGGATAATTCAGTCTTAATGTCTGAATCGTGTGGAGTACACCTCTATTCTTGCCTCACGCACCAGAGTAATTGTTTATCCGAACCATTCTTGGCTAAGCCTGGCTGTCTCGTTGAGAAAGTGCTCTGCTCCTAAGTGACACGTTGAGGTGTAGAAACTGAATAATTACTGGTAATTAACATGGTGTTAATAGCACATCAGTAATGGTTAAAACTGGTCCCAATGGCATTTATACACACACCAGTACTGTATCATAACTATAGTTAAGCTGTAGGCTGCTAGCTAATATACAGACTACTAGCCAATTTACACAATTTAAAAGGTTTCTGTGTACTTTGGAACTTTACCCCTATACACGTTCTGTGTGAGAGGTAGCTCTGCTTTGTGTAACAGGGACTTAAAGGCTCATGAAAGAAATGGAGGTGGAGACTACACTATAATCCCTGCAGTCTGGGTCTCAGGGCTGAAGAACAGAGATTTATAACACATGGATCTAATGGTTGTGGTTAAAAGACCAGGGTGAGAGGGAGGCGACCACAGATTTATGACCTGGTCACAACCATCACTTCACGGGGATGGCAAGCTCAAGCCTCTAAACCCCCTGACCTGATTTATGAAACGGTGGTTGACGAACAGCGAACAGTGAAGAATTAACCCGCCACAGTCACATGCACTTGAGGAAATCACATGAGACTAAATACACAAACTAGTTCAAACACACATCTTGAGAAATTCTCCAGACACTTTCAATGCATTCCTTGCCAACAAACCCCCCAACAACACATCCCGAAACTAGCTGGGAACAGGATATGCCAATCTTACAAACCTCTAAAACCCTAACAATATAACGTCTTCCTTTAAAATTAGAGAGAGAAAGAGAAAGAGAGAGAGAGAGAGAGAAAGAGAGAGAGAGAGAGAGAGAGAGAGAGAGAGAGAGAGAGAGAGAGAGAGAGAGAGAGAGAGAGAGAGAGAGAGAGAGAGAGAGAGAATAGCACAGAAGGAGAGAGACAAGAGAGAAAGCAAATAATAGAGAAAGATTGAATGGAGGAGAGATACTACTTTTTACCAAACAATTAAGCTAATTACAGTATAGTTCTCCTCTCCTCTCACAGAGTCAGGTTTCCCATGATAAGCCCATTAGCAGTAGATAATAGAGCCAGCCTGTTGGCTAAGAGAGTGCTGCTGGTCCAAGTGCTTGTCTCCCCACATCAAAGTAAAACCTTTTGTCTACGCCAGTGCCTTTGTCTCCCGTGCAGATCTGAGAGGATCAAGACAGGGAGTAACGAGTGGCTTCATATCAGTCAGGGGGCCCGGTACAGTGTGGAGAATGGTGAAGTAGCATTGTGTTGAGCTCCAGATGTTCACAAATAGACTGCAGTGTTTTGGGATGTGAAAAGAGACAGGTGTTCCATTTACATGATTCATAATATTGTGCTGAGTGTGATTGAGACATATTTTATAGATTCATGTGCTTATGTTCAGGCAGTTCAGGCGATAAGGGGGTTTTAGCTGCCTCTGTCTGAGATGTCAACTCACATCGACACTGACTGACGACATCGCTGATATTCTCTCCCTCCCAGAGTGCTGCTCCTCCCCCACCTGGTCTCGCACGCACGTGCACGTGCACACGCACACGCACTTCATCCCTGTACCCACACACAGCCACCCCCCCACACCCACTGTCTTCACACACACCCCCTCCATACCCCTGTGTGCTGTCACACCGTGTTTGCCTCCACGTCATTCTACCCAGCCGTATATCCAGCCAGGAAAAAATGAAGTTCCCTTAAAGAGCACACTCAGAGGTGTAACTTCCACGTATGTGCCAGCACGCATCTCCTTAACTCATCTCCCCATGTGCCAAACCCAGGAGAAAAGACAAAAACAACTCAGAGGTTTCCTCCTTTTTCTTTTCAGTTCTTTTTTGACGCGAGGTTTTGTATTGCCTCAGCTCCCTGAAACACTGCCGAGTTAAATAAGTTATTAGTCACGTCTGATGCTTTCTGTGAAGTAAAGCCTTCACTCATATCTGTCTCAATAGCCCAATGCTATCAGTGCTGTATTATAAAGCCTTTTCTCATCTGTCTCAATAGCCCAACACTATCAGGTATGAAGGCAAGACCCAGATGCAGACAACGTCGAATTAACAGTGGTTTAATACTCCAACAGGGGCAGGTAAAATACAGGTCAATGCAGGCAGGGGTCAGTAACCAGAGGTGGGGAAAAGGTACCTGGACGACGGGCAGGCTCAGGGTCAGGGCAGGCAGCGGTCAGTAACCAGAGGTGGGGAAAAGGTACCTGGATGACGGGCAGGCTCAGGGTCAGGGCAGGCAGCGGTCAGTAACCAGAGGTGGGGAAAAGGTACCGGACGACGGGCAGGCTCAGGGTCAGGGCAGGCAGCGGTCAATAATCCAGAGGTGGGGCAATGGTACAGGATGGCAGGCAGGCTCATAGTCAGGGACAGGCAGAGTGGTCAGGCAGGCGGGCTCAGGGCAAGGGTCAAAACCAGGAGGGCGAGAAAAGAGAGACTGGAAAAAGCAGGAGCCGAGACAAAAAAACGCTGGTTGACTTGACAAACAAGACGAACTGGCAACAGACACACAGAGAACACAGGTAAAAATACACAAGGGATAATGAGGAAGATGGGCGACACCTGGAGGGGGGTGGAGACATTGCCCCACCTCTGGATTATATCTCGCCAAGGACAAAGACAGGTGAAACAGATCAGGGTGTGACAAACACTAACAGTAGTGTATCTTAAAGCATTCACTCATATCTGTTTAAATTGCCCAACCCTAACAATAGTGCATCTAACAGTAATGTATATTTAGCTTTGGCGTGCTTTCTCGAGTGGTGGAGCCAAACTAATCCCTGAAATCTGTCAAGTTGTATTTGTTGCATTATATTCCCTTGGTTGATGATGAATTGGTTTATCTTCTCTTCATTATGCAGGCCAGTGATGTGATCCTTTGACTCTCCAATATGTTTTGAATCAATAAAGCTGGGACATGGAAATCAGCGCCTGACCCTGCAGTTACAAGGCAAATGCACTACTGTACCTCCTGAGCTATAAAAGTCCTGACCTCTTGGTAGAGGTCCACAGTCAGCCTACGTAAAGGGAGGCTGCAGTATCTTGCAATGACATAGTTCAAAGACTACTGACGCTGCTGTACAACACACAGAACCCAGAGAAAGAGAGAGCAAGAGAGAGCGAGAGAGAGAGACGCCAAGAGGACCTACACCCAGACCACAGCTTCACCAGCCGCACACAAACCAGCTGAGACCACCCCAAACAAACCCTGGCCACACCCTATATAGGCCCCCCCATATCAGACCTATGCGCCTTCTTCCCCCCCATACCCCCCCTGCAGCATGGACCTCAACATAACAGCTGCACATATGCCCAGGCCATGAGCAGAGCAACAGGCCCAACCCCCACTAATGCAACCCCCCAAGTCCCATCCTGCAACCTAAGAAGTATGTATCAGATGCTCAACATGCTCAACATGCTCTGCTCACTCCTTCTGTAATGGTCCGGGCCTAAACCACAGGAAAACAACACTTGACACTATGATAAGGGAATTTATATGTTTAAAGTAAAGTAAGAGAATCTGAATGACAGTAAGAGTAATGACTAAAGTATTTCACCCTAATAGTTATAGAAGCTTAGACAATGTGTTTAGACATAATACTAGAATATTGTGAGACAGTGGGAACATTGTGTTTGTGTGTGATAAAGAGGAACTGACAACAGACATGTTTTGGTACTGTGAGACCAAGGACAGGAGATAAAGTTCCTCCACCCAGGGAGGAACAGATGCGCTTGTAGACTTGTAGGTGCTTGTAGGAGTTATATAAAAGGCTATGCGTATTATATGATTTTTGAGAGCTCTCGTGAATAAACTGTACAAACCTTTTGCATAAGCTGAGTCTTTGCCTAATTATTATTAAACCCAGGGTCTTACAAACCTCGGGGATTGGTCAAAGCTTGGGATTGAAAGTTCACATGACACACTATGTATCACAAAGCTTTTACTATCTCATCCTGGAATATACAAGGTGTGAGGTCATCTGCCTTTGGCCTAAAGAGCAGGAACCCAGACTTAATCAAAGAAATTGGAAATACAGACTTTGTCATCCTTCAAGAAACATGGTATAGAGGAGACAGACCCACTGGTTGCCCTCTAGATACAGAGAGCTGGCAGTCCCATCCACCAAACTATCAGGTGTGAAACAGGGAAGAGACTCAGGGGTATGCTAATTTGGTATAGAGCAGACATAACCCACTCTATTAAATTAGTCAAAACAGGAACATTTTACATCCGGCTAGAAATTAATGAGGAAATTATCTTAACTTCTCTGGGATATGTGGGACGCTAACGTCCCACTTGGCCAAAAGCCAGTAAAAATGCAGAGCGCCAAATTCAAATAAATTAATATAAAAATCTAACTTGAAATCACACATGAAAGACACCAAATTAAAGCTACACTTGTTGTGAATCCAGCCAACATGTCTGATTTCAAAAAGGATTTAGGGCGAAAGCACACCAAACGATTATGTTAGATCAGTACATAGCCACAGAAAAACACAGCCATTTTTCCAGCCAAAGAGAGGAGTAACAAAAAGCAGAAATAGAGATAAAATTAATCACTAACCTTTGATGATCTTCATCAGATGACACTCATAGGACTTCATGTTACACAATACATGTATGTTTTGTTCGGTAAAGTTCATATTTATATCCAAAAATCTGAGTTTAGGTGGGACGCTACTGTCTCACTTGACCAAAAGCCAGAGAAAATGCAGAGCGCCATATTCAAATAAATTACTATAAAAATCTAACTTTCATTAAATCACACATGAAAGATACCAAATTAAAGCTACACTGGTTGTGAATCCAGCCAACATGTCAGAATTCAAATAGGCTTTTCGGCGAAAGCAAACGATGCTATTATCTGAGGATAGCACCATAGTAAACAGAGAGATAAGCATATTTCAACCCTCCAGGCGCGACACAAAACGCAGAAATAAAAATATAATTCATGCCTTACCTTTGACGAGCTTCTGTTGTTGGCACTCCAATATGTCCCATAAACATCACAAATGGTCCTTTTGTTCGATTAATTCCGTCGATATATATCCAAAATGTCCATTTATTTGGCGCGTTTGATCCAGAAAAACACTGGTTCCAAATTGTGAAACGTGACTACAAAATATCTCAAAAGTTACCTGTTAACTTTGCCAAAACATTTCAAACTACTTTTGTAATACAACTTTAGGTATGTTTTAACGTAAATAATCGATAAAATTTAAGACGGGATGATCTGTGTTCAATACAGGATTAAAACAAACTGTAGCTAGCCTTCTGGTCATGCGCCTCTAACAAACAGGACACAACAAGTGACCCTGATTCAAAATGGCCGTACTTTTTCATTACACAAAGGAAAAACCCTCAACCAATTTCTAAAGACTGTTGACATACAGTGGAAGCGGTAGGAACTGCAAGAAGGTCAATTAGAAATCTGTATTCCCAATGAAAAACCATTGAAAAGAGAGTGACCTCAAAAAAGAAAAAATCTGAATGGTTTGTCCTCGGGGTTTCGCCTGCTAAATAAGTTCTGTTATACTCACAGACATGATTCAAACTGTTTTAGAAATTTCAGAGTGTTTTCTATCCAAATCTACTAACAATATGCATATCTATCTTCTGGGGAAGAGTAGCTGGCAGTTGAATTTGGGTATGTTTTTCATCCAAACGTGAAAATGCCACCCCCTATCCTAGAGAAGTTAACAGAGAAAAATGTCCTCATCTGTGCTACCTATATCCCCCCAATAGCATCCCCATACTTTAACGATGGCATATTCTCCATCCCAGAGGTGGGAGAACAACCACTTCCAGGCCCAGGGATATACAGTGGGGAGAACAAGTATTTGATATACTGCCGATTTTGCAGTTTTTCCTACTTACAAAGCATGTAGAGGTCTGTAATTTTTATCATAGGTACACTTCAACTGTGAGAGACGGAATCTAAAACAAGTAATTAATTTGCATCTACACCTCATCCCTTGGCAGTAGTACTATAGATGATTTTATCACTGACCTCCACCCATAGTCTCTCAGTGTTCATAGTCAGCCCACTAACACCCCTATCAGATAACAGTAAAACATCACAGTCTACCTGAACATAGCAATACTCAATCATGAGGCATCAAAGCCAAAGGAACAGCACAATGTTAAGCAATACTATAGATGGAAGGAAAGCAGTGTAGAAATCTACCAAAAAACAATTAGGCAACAACAAATTCAATCCCTTTTTGACAACTTCCTGGACAAAACATGTCACTTTAATAGTGAGGTGTAAACTTGACAGTAGAAAGCCTAAACAGTATATTTGACCTTTCAGCTACACTATCATATCAAAAAATGTCAAGCACCCAGCCTAAGAAAATTAACAATAATGACAAATGGTTTGATGAAGAATGCAATAACCTAAGAAAGAAATTGAGAAACCTATCCAACCAAAAACATAGAGACCCAGAAAACTTGAGTCTACGCCTTTACTAATACAGAAATACACTACGGAAAAAGAATAAACAGCATGTCAGAAATCAGATCGATGTAATTGAAGAATCCATAGATGTCACGTTCTGACCTTAGTTCCTTTTTTATGTCTTTATTTTAGTTTGGTCAGGGCGTGAGTTGGGGTGGGCATTCTATGTTGTTTTTCTATGTTTTGTTCTGTATGGTATATTTCTATGTGTTTGGCCTAGTATGGTTCTCAATCAGAGATTGTTTGTTTCCTGTTTCCTGTGTTAGTACCATACGGTACTGTTTTCGGTTTTCATTTATTCTCTTGTTCTTTTGTATTTTGTATTCATTCTCGATTAAATTATATTATGGATACGTACCACGCTGCATTTTGGTCCTCCTCTCCTTCCACCAACGAAAGACATTACAATAGAATGTAACAACTTCTTGGAAAATTGGAAAACACTAAACAAACAACAACACAAATAGTTAACTATCCAAAACGGAGATGTATGGATAAACCACTTTTCCATTCTTTTTTGCTCTATAACAGAGAACAAACAGCAAAAACATATACATTATCAAATACAAATCTTAGAATCAGCTATTAAAGACTGCCAGAACCCACTGGATTCTCCAATTACATTGAATGAACTACAGGACAAAATACAAACCCTCCAACCCAAAAAGTTGTGTAGCGTTGATGGTGTCCTACATGAAACAATAAAATATACAGATCACGAATTGCAATTGGCTAAGCTTAAACTCTTTAAAAACATCCTCAGCTCTGGCATCTTCCACAATATTTGTAACCAAGGACTGATCACCCCAATCCACAAAAGCAGAGACAAATCTGACCCCATTAACTACCATGGGATATGCGTCAACAGCAACCTTGGGAAACTCCTCTACATTATCATTAACAGCAGACTTGTACATTTCCTCGGTGAAAACAATGTACTGAGCAAATGTCAAATTGGCTTTTTACCAAATTACCGTACGACATACCACGTATTCACCCTGAATACCCTAGTTGACAAACAAACAAAACCAAGGCAGAGGGTCTGCTATACAAAATGATGGAAAGTGGTGTTTGGAGAAAAACATACATCATTATAAAATCCATGTACACATTTATTAGCAGAAAAATTGCAAAAAACACATTTATTTCCACAGGGCCATGGGATGAGACAGGGATGCAGCTTAAGCCCCACCCTCTTCAACATATGTATCAACGAATTGGCGAGGGCACTAGGACAGTCTGTAGCACCTGGCCTCACCCTGATAGAATCTGAAGTCAAATGTCTACTGTTTTTTGATTATCTGGTGATTCTGGCCCCAACCAAGGAGGGCCTACAGCAGCACCTAGATCTTCATTATAGATTATGTCATACCTGGGTCCTGACAGTAAATCTCAGTAAGATAAAAAATAATGGTGTTCCAAAATAGGTCCAGTTGCCAAGACCACAAATACAAATTCCATCTAGACACCATTGTCCCAAAGCACACAAAAAAACAATATATACCTCGGCCTAAACATCAGCGCCACAGGTAACTTCCACAAAGCTGTTTAACAATCTCAGAGACAAGGCAAGAAGGGCCTTCTCTGCCGTCAAAAGGAATATAAAATTGCCATACCAATTAGGATCTGGCAAAAAATACTTTAATCAGTTATAGAACCTATTGCCCTTTATGGTTGTGAGGTCTGAGGTCCGCTCACCAACGAAGAATTCAAAACATGGGACAAACACCAAATTGAGACTGTGCATGCAGAATTCTACAAAAATATCCTCCATGTACATTGTAAAACATCAAATGCAGAGCAGAATTAGGCAGATACCTGCTAATTATAAAAATATCAGGAAGCGATTCCCAAACCTTCAATAACAAAGCCATCACCTTATGGAGAGATGAACCTGGGGAAGAGTCCCCTAAGCAAGCTGGTCCTGGGGCTCTGTTCAAAACACAAACAGACCGCACAGAGCCTCAGAACAGCAACAAAATTAGACCCAAACAAATCACGAGAAAACAAAAAGATAATTACTTGACACATTGGAAGGAATTAACAATAAAACAGAGCAAACTAGAATGCTATTTGCCCTAAACAGAGAGTACACAGTGGCAGAATACCTGACCACTGTGACTGACCCAAAATTAAGGACAGCTTTGACTACGTACAGACTCAGTGAGCATAGCCTTGCTTTTTGAGAAAGGTCACCTTAGGCAGACCTGGCTCTCAAGAGATGACAGGCTATGTGCACACTGCCCACAACATTAAGTGGAAACTGAGCTGCACTTCCTAACCTGCCAAATGTATGACCATATTAGAGACACCTATTTCCCTCAGATTACACAGACCCACAAAGAACTCGAAAACAAATCAAATCAATCACATCAGTAAGATTTGTGACCTGTTGCCACAAGAAAAGGGCAACCAGTGAAGAACAAACACCATTGTAAATACAACCTATATTGTACTTGAACTATTTGCACATCGTTACACCACTGTATATAGACATAATATGTCATTTAAAATGTATTTATTCTTTCCTGTGTGTCATATTTTGTGAGTGTCGTATTTACTGTTCACTTTTTATTGTTTATTATCTATTTCACTTGCTTTGGCAATGTAAACATATGTTTCCCATACCAGTAAATGCCCACTGAATTGAATTGAGAGAGAGAGAGAGAGAGAGAGAGAGAGAGAGAGAGAGAGAGAGAGAGAGAGAGAGAGAGAGAGAGAGAGAGAGAGAGAGAGAGAGAGAGAGAGAGAGAGAGAGAGAGAGTTTTGAGTTTTAAATAATCTTTATTGGGTCTGGGAGCCCACCACACAATAAATACTCATACAAAACCACAGTTACACATCAATTAAAAACACAACTCCAACTCCTCCTCCACAGTAACTAAACACAACAGCCTCTGAATACCCCATATACTCAAAAACAGATCAATATTGTTGACAAGTTTATAATAGGCAAACTCAACCCTTAGTCTCGCTGCCACCATTCCCTCCAGCATTCCCACCACATCCACAGACCCTTGTCCCCGAATACTGTTCTTTCGGGTCTTCCATATCGCTAATTTTGCTGCCCCTAACACAAAATTAAGCAACACAACGACACCCTTTTGACTGAACCTGTACTTTGGCCCAAATATATACAGTTGGGAAGAGAAAACCTCTCCCAACGTTGAGAACCAGTCAGTGATCAGGTCAATCATCCCGACCAACCTGGGACACAGTAAAAACAGGTGTGCCAGAGTTTCAGACTCTGCACAGAATGGACACCCCTCCCCAACAGTAGGGTCCAGGTGTACCAGATGCATGTTGGTGGCTATAGCTCCATGTATTATCCTCCATTGGAGGTCAGCTGTCCTCTTATCAATCTGCAGTTTGTATAATGATCGCCAACAGCCTTTTGGGGAAGCACCTGGACCAAGCACACCCGCCCACCTCGTCGATTTTACCCCTTCCAGGGAAGAGGCATGGGACACCTTTACACATATTCTGTACATGGCCTTCTTTCCCACCTCCTTGAACTCCCCCAGCTCCGGGGTATCGAAGGAAAGCAGCATCCCCACGTCCTCCTCAAATGCCCCCACCGCAGCACTAACAATCAGTGCAGGGAACACATAATCCAGACCCTCCTTCCACCGATCAGAATTGGAAATGTCAGTCACATACTGACGATGAAGAACTGGCAAGGAGTCACAGACCTCAGCGACGACCTTCCTCAGTAGGCGAGATGATCGGATCCCCGCTCTTTCTCCCAGCTCCTCCAACGATCTGCTCCTGCTCTGCATCAGATGACCCAGCTTGGTGCACCCCACACCTAACAGGCATGAACGCAGGCTGGCTGAACCCAGAGCACTGGACTGGATGGCAGTGTTATAAAAAAGAGGCTCTTCAAAAATCCACATCCCTGGTAGCGTGCCGGCCTTACGGGACTTGACAAGAACCCTCCAAGCCTGCATAACAGACTCATAAAATGGAGTCAGGCCATTCAACTCACCCCCCTCCAGCTTTAAGAGGAAAAGGTGCTTGTCTAAGCCCAAACAGCCCGCTCTCCTCATCAATGCATAGGCTGTGTCGACCCAGCTAGAACCATCACTGTACAACAGTCTCTGGGCTGCTTGAAGCCGGAAAGCCATGATCCTAGAGGAAATGTCCACCAGGCCTTGCCCCCCCTCGTGCAGTGGCAGGTACAGGGCTGCAGCTTTGATCCAGTGTTGTCCAGACCAGAAGAAATTGACAAGGGTCCTCTGAAGCTCTTGTATCAGACCCTTTGGAGGCTGCAAAATCATTAGTCTGTGCCACAGGGCAGAGGCAGCAAGATTATTAATTACCAGTACCCTTCCCCTATAAGATAACTGGGGTAGCACCCATTTCCATCTTGACAGTCTGGCACAAACTTTCTCCACTACACCCTCCCAGTTCTTTTTCTGAAAGACATCAGAGCCTAGAAAAACACCCAAAGTCTTCATCCCATCTCTGCCCCACTGAAGCCCCCCATGTAACCGTGGAGCGGACTCCGTCTGAAGCTGACCTGCCCACAGCGCTTCACTCTTTCCCCAATTGACTCTAGCTGAGGAGGCACCCTCATACACCATTAAAGCGTCTGAGAGAACCTTAACATCCTCAGCCCCTGTAATAAAAACTGTCACATCATCTGCATACGCAGACAGTGCTATCGTGGGACCCTTCATTACACCTGGCACAGAGAAACCAGTAAGCTTCGCTCTTAAAAAACAAAGCATTGGTTCAATCGCCAGACTATATAACTGCCCTGAAATTGGGCATCCCTGCCTGATACCCCTTTGGACAGGGATGGGGCAACTCAAACCACCCCCCACCTTCACCATACACGAGGCCCCAGCATACAGTAAATTCATCCAAGACAAAAAAACATCCCCAAACCCAAAGGCTTTCATCGTTTTAAACAAATACTGGTGGTCCACGCGGTCAAAAGCCTTCTCCTGATCCAAAGAAAGTAAACCCACATTCACATCAGACAGTTTACAAATGTCTAAAACATCTCTTATCAGAAACAAATTGTCAACAATTGAGCGATCAGGTACACAGTAGGACTGGTCCTTGTGGACCAACAATCCCAGATACTCTTTCAACCTGTTTGAGAGACATTTAGAAACAATTTTGTATTCTGCGCACAGCAACGCAACAGGTCTCCAATTTTTTATGAGAGCCAAATCCCCCTTTTTTGGCAACAGTGAAAGCACCGCACGTTGACAGGATACAGGAAGAGAACCCTCATTACATTTACATTTAAGTCATTTAGCAGACGCTCTTATCCAGAGCGACTTACAAATTGGTGCATTCACCTTATGATATCCAGTGGAACAACCACTTTACAATAGTGCATCTAACTCTTTTAAGGGGGGGGGGTTAGAAGGATTACTTTATCCTATCCTAGGTATTCCTTAAAGAGGTGGGGTTTCAGGTGTCTCCGGAAGGTGGTGATTGACTCCGCTGACCTGGCGTCGTGAGGGAGTTTGTTCCACCATTGGGGTGCCAGAGCAGCGAACAGTTTTGACTGGGCTGAGCGGGAACTGTACTTCCTCAGAGGTAGGGAGGCGAGCAGGCCAGAGGTGGATGAACGCAGTGCCCTTGTTTGGGTGTAGGGCCTGATCAGAGCCTGAAGGTACGGAGGTGCCGTTCCCCTCACAGCTCCGTAGGCAAGCACCATGGTCTTGTAGCGGATGCGAGCTTCAACTGGAAGCCAGTGGAGAGAGCGGAGGAGCGGGGTGACGTGAGAGAACTTGGGAAAGTTGAACACCAGACGGGCTGCGGCGTTCTGGATGAGTTGTAGGGGTTTAATGGCACAGGCAGGGAGCCCAGCCAACAGCGAGTTGCAGTAATCCAGACGGGAGATGACAAGTGCCTGGATTAGGACCTGCGCCGCTTCCTGCGTGAGGCAGGGTCGTACTCTGCGAATGTTGTAGAGCATGAACCTACAGGAACGGGTCACCGCCTTGATGTTAGTTGAGAACGACAGGGTGTTGTCCAGGATCACGCCAAGGTTCTTAGCACTCTGGGAGGAGGACACAATGGAGTTGTCAACCGTGATGGCGAGATCATGGAACGGGCAGTCCTTCCCCGGGAGGAAGAGCAGCTCCGTCTTGCCGAGGTTCAGCTTGAGGTGGTGATCCGTCATCCACACTGATATGTCTGCCAGACATGCAGAGATGCGATTCACCACCTGGTTATCAGAGGGGGGAAAATTCCCTCATGAAAAGATTCACACACCACTTCATAAAAATCCTCTCCAATAGACCCCCAAAAGTGCTTATAAAACTCAGATGGTAAACCATCAATGCCAGGGGCTCGGCCTGCTGAGAGCTGCATAACTGCTGTGGACAGCTCTTGTAGTGTAATGTCAGAGTCCAATGCGACTCTCTGTTCAGGTCCCAATTGAGGAAGACCGTGTAACAACTGTTCAGTACACAGAGAGTCACAATCCTCCGCCTTATACAGGGCAGAGTAGAAATCCACGGCATGTTGACGCATTTCACTGTCATCCGTGGTCACCTTCCCATCAGGGAGACGAAGGCAGACCATCTGTTTACGTTGTAAAGTCGAGTGTCCAAGGTTAAAAAAAAAAGTACTAGGAGCATCCATATCCTTGAGGGAAGCGAAACGAGACCTAATCAAGGCACCTTTCACTCTTTCATGCAGAAACGACCTCAGTTCATGTCTCTTGTCCTGTAAGTTCATGACTATTCCAGGGTCGTTCTGAGTGAGCAGCTTCAATTCAATTGATTTGATGTCCTGTTCAAGGGCCTTGATAGTCTCTTTAACTTCAATTTGAGACAGAGCAGTATACTGTTGACAAAATAATCGTATTTGGGCCTTCCCAACATCCCACCATTGTCTCAAGGACTCAAAATTCCCTTTTTTAACCCTCCATTTTTCCCAAAACAACAAAAACCTTTCACAAAACTTGACATCATGTAACAATTTAACATTAAAATACCAGTAAGGTGATGACCTTCGTGGACAGGACAAGTGAATGTCAACAGTAATAATATGATGATCAGAGAAACCCACAGGAGTAATGGCACACCTTCCAACCCTACTACAGTATTGATCAGATACGTACAACCTATCTAACCTTGCTGCACTGACACGACCTTCATTCACTTTCAACCATGTGTACTGCCTAACTTTTGCATTCCTTACTCTCCACACATCAGAAAGCTCTAACTCAGTTATTAGGCCAGACAGGAAAGTGGCTGACCGCAGGTGAGGTTCTTCAGCGTTGCGATCAACAGTAAAATCCACAGTACAGTTCCAGTCCCCCCCTAAAACCATACACCCCTTTTGGTCACACTGTCTTAAGGTATCTTTTATTTTATCAAACACAACAAGACGCTCTGTACCCTCATTAGGAGCATAAACATTCAAAAAAACAAACAAAAACCCCATAACATCCACCTTGACCAATAAAACCCGACCCTTGACAATCTCTGTTGTAGATACCACAGTCACCCCTAAACCTGAGGAAAACAAGATGGCCACCCCAGCACTGAAATTAGTACCATGACTGAGTATATGCTGCCCCTCCCACCACATACCCCAGTCAACCTCATTTTCCTCATCACTATGTGTCTCCTGAAGGAAAACTACATTAAGCCTTTTCTGTTTTATTTCTTCTAATACCCAAGCCCTCTTATTTCTGTCCCTTCCCCCATTAATATTGAGAGAGCCTACCCTTAGTACCTCCATGTAGAAAAGAGAAAGGAAAAGCAGAAGATACCACAGAGAAACCAAAGAGAAAAAAGACACCCTATGAAGCATGATCATCATCATTATTTACATTTTTTCTTATTAACCTGACCACGTTTCCCACCACCTTTTGCTGCTGTAACAGCAGTAACAAATTTCCTCAAGCGAAACCGCTTCTTCTCACTCAACTGGTCCAACCCCACCGTCTTCTGTAACATCACAGCTGACCTCACAAACTTATCAACATCAAAATATTCTGCCAATTTGACAGATTTCCCAAAAGTCTGATCCAGAAAACCATTTACCTCCTCTAGATCATAAATTGAGTCCTCACCAGCTGCTGTCATATCAGAAGAGATATCCATTTCCTTCTCCTGATCCTCCTCAGCTGAGGCCACAGACCACTGACTCCCCTCTACCACATCCCTTTCAACACTCCCCACTTGCACCCCATCACTCGTACCAGGCATCTCCTCCACTACCTGGGAGCCTAGCTCCACATGAACCCCATTACCCGTGGTGGGCATCTCCTCCACTACCTTTGAGCCTAGCTCCACATGAACCCCATTACCCGTGGTGGGCATCTCCTCCACTACCTGAGAGCCTAGCTCCACATGAACCC